>NW_026634301.1:295853-314419 GCF_024868665.1 Triplophysa rosa | reverse complement strand
CCTCATTTACTCGCCCTCTTTTTTATTTCAATCTTCCGCAGAACAAAAAATATATATTTTGAAGAATGTTGGTAACTGGCACCTATTCAGTTGCATTGGTTTTCTGTCCATACAATAGAAGTGAATGGGTACCACTGATGTTTGGTTACCAACTTCAAAATATCTTCTTTTATGTTCTGCAGAAGAAAGAAAGTCATACAGGTTTTAAATGAAACAAGCGTGAGCAAATGATGACAGAATGTCCATTTGTTTGGTGAACTAACACTTTAAGGTTGTCAGGTTTTTAATGACAATACAAAGCAAAATGAAAACTTAGTTTCTATTTGAATTGTATTTAAGTAAATTACTCTCTGTCATTGTCAATATTTTCAAGGAAGTTAATATTTTGCTCCAGAAGATCAGTTCCTAAATCATCCCGCCTCCCACCAAGTGGGTTGACAAGCTTCACAAGCTGTTCCATGTGTCTGTCTTGGAGGTTTAATTGGTTGGCAGGAATCTCAACAGCCTCTGGCCAGTGGAATACAGTATGAGAACCAGGAGGAACAACAACTTCTGCAGCTGGGGGAGTGTTCATTTCTTCAACTGGTTCCTCATCTACTCCAAGAATTCCCTGTATACCAGTCTGGTTTCGATGTAGCTGCAAGAGACATCCTCGAATAAAGATCTGGTGGGGAGACATGTAACGTGCAGTTCGTAGCTTGTGGTGGTTCCACTGATTAACAAACAGTAGCAGATCTCTGTTGATTCTGGGTATATACACATAATGCAGTGCCCAGAGATGCATTTCATTGGTGCTGTCAATTTTACCCTCACTCTCCAAAAGCATGAATAAGGTGTAGTAAGTATTAGTGATGCCCCGCCAAACATCACCCCACAGTCTCTCAATCCTGTGATTGTGCGTGCTCCTTCCTCTCAGAGCACTTCCTCTGTTTGAGCCCCTAAAAACGTTCATGAAAAGACAGACTGCATTATTCTCCCCTCCAAAATCACAGCGGACTCTTGAAGGTAGTCCGTGTTTACCAATGGCCTCTACAAAATTATCAAAAACAGTGTTGCTCTGATTGTTGTCAGAAGCCTTCAAGAAAACAACAAGTCTGCTGTAGCCATCAATTCCACCGTGTATGACAATTCGCCACCTTAAACAAATGAAGAGAGGGTTATTAGATGGAAAAAATACTGTAGCATTGATAAAACTAAAATAATTAGGCCTACAGTATGTGACTGGCCGTCATCTCAAAAATTTGTATACAAAGTACTGGAAAGTAACACTACTTGATTTGTTTGTATTTGCTCCCATCTGTAATATCACAGGAATATATATCTGGTAAATGTATTTGTTGGTTTTAACACAGTGCTACTTTATCTTTGTAACCTAATAGAAAAAAAGAACTTTATTACCTGATTAACTTGTGATTGCCATCCAAGTGCCATAATGAGTTTGGGCCTGCAACTTTATAGATTCTTCTGTGTAGTCTTCGCTTGGTGACCCTCTGGGCTGCTCCCATTGGATTGGTCCTGATTAAACTTTGTCTCACTCTGTGCCGCTGCACTACAATCCCCTGACCTGCCAGACGCGCTCTCACTGCTTCTGCCCCAAGCTCATCATTGCCTCCAACTAGTTCTCTGACTAGGTTATCAAGATCAGAGTCTGATAGATTGGTGTATCTGTCTCTAAGTGAAATGTTGAATTTCCTGTTAATAGAAAAAACAGCACATGAGAGACTGAACACAATATAATTAAATAATTGTCTTGCTAAATATTAAGTGAATAATGTACCCAATGCATATCAGATACAATGCTAACATTTTTGATATTAGAAGCACATTTGATATATCTTCTCTATCCATCTCAAAAATTTGAGAAACACATATATCTGCACTTTTAAATTATACATAAATGCATGAAAGATGAAACAATGTGGATGTTGCAATAGTTTCAAGTTCACTAAATATCTGTACAATTTAAAGCATAAGGAGAGTATAAACTGCTGAGAACAATAACCTCACCTTAAACGTCGCTTTACTGTTCGTTTGGACACTCCCAAGATTTCTGCCATCTGTTTTGTTGAAAAATTATATTCCAGCAGAAACTGCAACTGTTCCTGTGTAATGGAATATTGTGGACGACCAGGTAGACCCCTCACCAATGGAACACTGTAAGCCTGGGGGACTAAGGTTAACAGAATAACAGGTTAAATAACAANATCTCCCTCCACTGGCTACCGGTTGAAGCCCGTATCAGATTCAAGTCACTAATGCTTGCCTACAGGACTATCACTGGATCTGCACCGACATACTTTCACACCCTCCTACACTCCTACACCCCATCAAGATCCCTGCGTTCTGCAAACCAGCAGCGTCTTGTACTGCCTTCCCATAAGGGCAGTAAATCGCTTTCCCGCTCATTCTCATTCACAACTCCTTCCTGGTGGAACATTCTTCCTAATTCGGTCCGGTCAACCACATCTCTCACAACATTCAAAAAACTACTTAAAACCCACCTCTTCTGTGAATACTTGACAGACAGATGAAGAAAAAAAAAAAAAAAACACTAACCCTCTCGCTTTCTCTTAACAGGTAGTGGTCTAGCTTTTGGTAAAACTAGTAACTTTGTATTGGCACCTATTGCACTATTGCTCCTTTATGACATATCGCTTATTGCTCCTTATACTCTTTGTAAGTCGCTTTGGATAAAAGCGTCTGCTAAATGACTAAATGTAAATGTAAATGTAAATGTAAATGTAAGATCTTTTATAATGAGTATTAAAAACAAATCAAGTCATTTATTTGTGTAAAATTACATGACATTGACTTGAATACCTTAAGTTTCTTCAATAATGTTACAAAAATATAATTAAGAGATTTGTTTTTGCAATTGGCCTTTTATTGTCTAAATGTACATTGTTTAAATTTCATGCGGCTGAGCCACACCGCTCCCTAATGGCAGGACAAAAAGTTTTTTTACAGTATTTAAGGTGAAACTCTAAATCAGTAAATACATTTACCTTTACAAAAATACTACTTACTGCAACTTTTTTTTTACTATAAATTCACTTTTCTATTTTATTCTCTTTTATGTTTACTGTAGTATATCTTTGTTCTAAGTTTGTCCTTTATTATATATTTTATTGCTTTTCTACCCCATCTGCAAAATATAATTTCAGGTACATATGACAATAAAGATCTTGAATCTGATAAGGTTGGTGTATAAATTAGCAACCTAATTAACAACCTAACTTAGCTGAAGTAAGTTCGCTGACGATAATGATCAAAATTAAAAACAGAAAATGCACAGTCAACCTGTCATTGTGTAAGGCTCCTATATCAGAATGATCAGAATCAGTTCTTGTATAACACTGAAGGGGTTTATTCTGCGATAACAACCGACTGGATGCATTATCCTGCGGCTAGTAATTACCACATGAGAAAATAATTGTACACTAAATATTGATTAAATATGGTTTAGCTAATCTGTAAAAAATCCAAACCTTCCATGAAAAAAAAACGTCCAGGTAAACCCACAACCCCAATACTGTATATGGTGGCATTGCACAGTCCTGCATACAATTTCTGTTAATTTTCCCTTTATTGAAAATAATAAAAAAATATAAAAAAGTAGAAATAGCTTAAAAGTGCAATAATGGTCAATAATACATTGCTCACTGAATTTAATTTACATTTATATTATACTACCAGGAATGTGTTTTTTTAAAAATGAATATAATATTGGTAACATAAAGTACACAAGTAAAGCAATAATAATTCTGAAGGGTTAGGCTATAGAATCATAATGTTGAACTGTGTAAATGTACATTTTTATATAGTATATCAATGAACATTATAGTATACATAACGGAAAATGTAGTCAGCCTGTCATTATATTTTTAAACAAACCATAGTAGGCCTACACAACGGATTATCGATAGTATACAAAATGATATCATTAAAATACATTACGAAATGATATCTATACAAGATAGTAGAAGTCATGGAGTAGTTATACATGATAGTATACATAAGTCTGATGGTTTCGCTTTAGTTGAAAACTGTTTTATTTAAACATTATTTAAACTATTATTTGCAAGATCCTTTCATTGTGATTTTTCCCGCCATTAGGGGGCGGTGTGGCTCAGCCAGGTGACGTCATCAAATGCCGTTCTTTCTCTCGCCTCTGAGCTTTCAAGTGCACAAGTTATTTTTGCAACGGGTTTATCGCGAAAGTAGTAGCAAAAGTCAAGGCGAGAAGATTTGAACCTGCGGTGACAGATTTGAGAGGTTGTAGATGCCTATTTGTGGTTGCAATTCAAATCTGAATCTAGGAAAACGTGTAAATATGTGCTATGCATTTGTATCTGCCAATGTATTTTGTTAATGCCAGTTTACACATTTGTGACTATTTTTCTGCAACTTCAAATGCAGAAGACAGATTTGTGAGTTTTGTCCATGAGTGCAAATCTCAACATTCAACTTCAGTTTTTTATTTGACAAGTTTTGACATTGGGGCTGTGAGTGTACATTTTAGTGTACAGGTACAAATACTTACTTTACAAGTTCACAAATTAAAATCTACATGCTTTCAAGTTTTGCTACCGAAATACCTTCATATTCCCAAAGCATTACAGTGGAACGGAATCAGATCTGAGATATATAACGGAGCCATTCCATGCAAACCCTTATAAACAAACAACAATGTTTTAAAATGGATACAATGTTTAATTGGGAGATAGTGGAGAGAGATCAACACTGGTGAAATATGTTCCCTTTTACTTGTTCCAGTTAACAGTAAAGCGGCGGCATTTTCAACAAGTTGAAGACGAGACAATATGAGACTGTGAAACACCCTAGTACAAAACAATACAATAATCTAATCTGGATGAGATAAAAGCATGTATTACAGATGTTAAGGATGACTTCATCTTTGCAATATTCTTTAGCTGACAGGACAATAATAACAAATAATGCAAGGCTGATAACTTAATTATTAAGTATACGGCATCATTTATTGCCTTACGTTTACTTTTAACCACATCTGAAGCTTTGAAATTTGCCCTGCACATTACATATAAACACGCCTATGAAGAGATATACAGTATGGTGGTCAAAAGTCTACATACACCTGATTCTTAATACAGTACAATGTTACCTGGAAAAACAATGACAGTGTGTGTGGTTTTGTGATAGTTGTTTAAGGGTTTAAACTTCGCTGGTCTTTGATTTTTCAGCATTTTCTGCATGTTTGACCAATGTCAAGCTGTGACTATGGTAGATTCATCTTTACAGACTGACAACAAGCACTCATACACAACTATTATATGTCAGTGTGTAAAGATCAACTCAACATCAGAGTTACTGCTGGACAGAGGTCAGACATGCAGAAGATACTGAACATCAAAGACTGTGCAGGACCTGGAGAATTTCTCTGAAGATCAGTGTACAAGTTAAATGGCTCATAAACAAAAAACTCTTAAACAACAGTCAGACAACACAAAAACTATAATTGTCTGGGTACATCATACAGTATTATAAGAATAAGCAATATGTAAACTTTTGAACGGGGTTATTTTTTATAAATTCAGTTATTATTCTGTGTTGTGGAATATATGTGAAATAATTTGTTCAGGGCAGTACTAAAATAAAAACAAATCTTCAAAATTACACTTATTTGAATAAATTAAATTTCAAAAGTTTTTAGGATTTTGCAAGGTGTATGTAAACTTTCGACCACTGTGTATATTCCATATGATATCGTACAAGTTACAATGAAAACCGCACACTCTTTTATTTATTCCTATTTTTTAATATCAGAATCAGAAAGAGATTTATTGCCAAGTGTGTTTGCACATACAAGGAATTTGTTTTGGTGACAGGAGCATCCAGAACACAGAAACAGCAACAACAGTACACAGAGACCATAACACAATAGAATAGAATACAGTACACAGATGATTTAAATAAGGGCCTATGGGTATAAAAAATTAAGATATACAATACAATAAACATAAGATAAAGATCTAGAGAGTAAAGCTATGTATGTATGTAAATATGTACAAGTAAAAAATAAGAATAGACTATTGTATAACAAGGTATGTGCTATATACAGCAGAATGAATGAAATATAATTTACAGAAAAAGTTGTATAAAAATAGATAGTGTATTATCTAGAGGATATAATTAATATAGAGTTATTAATTGCATGGTGGGTAAAAACATTTAACTGTTCAAGAGGTGGATGGCCTGAGGGAAGAAGCTGTTTTTGTGTCTGGTTGTTTTGGTGCTCAGTGCTCTGTAGCACCGACCAGACGGCAGCATTGTGAAGAGACGATGGCTTGGATGTGAGAGGTCCAGGGTGATTTTCTGAGCCCTTTTCCTCACTCTGGATGTATACAGTTCTTGGAGGGTGGGCAGGGAGCACCAATGATCTTCTCAGCAGTCCGAACCGTCCTCTGTAGTCTTCTGATGTCTGATTTTGTGGCTGAGCCAAACCAGACAGTGATGGATGTGCAGAGGACAGACTCTATGACAGCTGAGTAAAACTGTTTTAATACAGTTTGTGGTAGGTTGAACTTCTTCAGCTGATGTAAGAAGTACATCCCCTGCAGGGTTTTTTTTAGCAATGGAGCCAATATGTGATTGTCCCACTTCGGGTACTGAGAGATGGTGGTGCCCAGGAACCTGAATGACTCCACTGCTGCCACAGTGCTGTTCATGATGCAAGAAGCTGGAAGTTTTTAAGATAATGCCGGGAAAGGTTGTCCTTTTATGGGCTGTGGGCTGTTCATCTCTGTTTGAGTCAGTACAAAGGTCTCTTTAATGTCCTTTGGTATTCTAACCATGACTTTAATTGCTACCTTATCCAGATATGTGAATTTTGGACATAATGGTTACATTGAAGCATGAAAAACATAGTTTGAACCCCTTTCAATAAATACATTTTATTTGATAATTATCTTCTTTAAAATTCAGCATTAAAACTTATGTAAGACATAAATGATGTAATAGGCTGTAATATACTGTGTGTGTGCAGTGACCTTTAAGTTGTATATAAAAACGTAAATATATGTAAGTTATACACCATACAACACAGGATAGAATATAAATATATGTATGCGTTACGTCAAAAGAAGCAATTAAATAACAGCGATATATAATTAGGGATTTTAATTTACTTTTTGACGTCAAATTGGCAGCAGTTCAACTAAAACAGAAAGATATGTCACGCATCAAAATAAGAGTCAAAATATTACACGCTCACAAATGACCAGTTTACACAACAAAAACATTCGTTTAAACACATAACTAAAAACATGGCCAACAATATTGCGTTATGGTGATACAAACGATCGTGTCTTCAAATAACACGGCCAAAAACTTCGCGTAAAGACGATAGAAACGTTCGCGTTTACACGGAACAAAAAGTCATGTTTAAAATGGTCACGATGATGCGTCCAAATTTCACGCGTTTCCCGTTATAGGTATTGTCCCTGTTCGCGTTCCATAGTATTTGAATGCATCTGCTCCCCACTGAAGTTAATGGAAAGGATTGGCGTATCCCATGCACGCAAAATTGGACTTTGGCGTATGCATTATACGCAGTTTGAAAGTGTAAAGTCGTGTTATTTATACGCAGGTTGATGAGAAAGGCTTGCACTAATACTGTCTAATGACATTGGACATACACATAAAAATATAATAAAACACAGTTAAATACAATACAATAAATATAATTGGAATATGACGAATTTGCGCCGTTTGTTAAAATGGTTTAAAAGCATGAAGCATGAAAAACAATCCTACTTTTTTTCCTGTTTGGAGCGATGTGATGACAACAGGAAGAAAGTGCTGCCGCTGTGACCCATGACATGTTGGAAACAGAGCCTGACTGCAATGGATAGGCTAAATATTGTTTAATGTACAATATTTCTTTTCGTAATGTAAACTTTACGATCAAGATCTTAAGTAGACGCTTATAGCATAATGTTAAATATACAATCTTTACGGAACGGATTCAAAAGGCATTCACATACACTAGTTTAGTTTAGTTTAGTTTAGTTTAGTTAAGTTTATTTATTTATAAAGTACATTTAAAAACAACGGAAGTTGTAACCAAAGTGCTGTACAGAGATATTAAAACTCTAACTAAATGAAAAAGAAAATGAAAAGCTAAAGCTAAATTATCACACTGGATCAAAACCATCGAGACATATGTAAAGATATAAACACCCTCAATTAAAACACACAGAATACAGATATGTTTTTAGGGAAGATTTTAAAATGGAAACATAAGGGGAAGATCTAATATTGAGAGGAAGACTGTTCCAAAGTCTGGGAGCAGCCACCGAGAAAGCCCGATCACCTTTCGTTTTGTAATTCTTACAACCAGAGATCAGCCCGCTGGACGTGTGTGTTTTTTATGAACAGTGAGACGTGATCGACCTCACGGGCTGTTTTGCCGAGGGGTGTGCCTTTAACTAGCAGCCAATCCTAAAATGGTGACGTCTGGCTTATGAATAATAATTACATATCGGGACGTAAGAGTACTAGACTTAGTTGATTGGATGGGAGGTGGACGCTAGTCAGCTGGCGAATCAACAGATCTGCTGAGGTGAAGGTTGCGATTTATAAATATTAATCAAATGTATTGTGGGGCGGAGTAAACAAGAAACGCTTGCTTGGCCTAATTAATATTAATAAATTTATTAATATTAATAACCACTGGCTTCGCCATAGCGGCGCCTATTCGCATTTAGCACGGGGTTATGTTAGCGTTGTTTCGGCAAAAAGGATAAGAAATCCTCAGTAGCTGTAAATGTAATACGCAGTCACATTTAAACCGCCCCTCACGCCGTACCTCGATCTAAACATTTTTAAGGGCTTTTTTGGAAGCTGGTGTGTAGTAATGCTGCCTCCCAAAAACTGCATCCCCAGGAACTACAGCTGTATCGCCGGTCTGTTCGGGAGCTTAGCAGCATCCGAGCAGAAGCTTGAGGACGGAGACATGGAAGGAAATGAAACGAATAAAGACTGCGAAATGCTGGAAATCAGTGTAGTGTATGAGAAACCAAGAGGAAGGGAGGCGTTCCTGAGACCCCCGCACAGCCCGACACAGCGTCGCAGGTGTAAATCTCTTCCCACCTCGGCTGAAAGAGCCAAGCTTGAGATCGCGCGAAGCCGGAGCCCAAGCAGTCAGAAAAAAGTCAGATTTGCCGACTCTTTGGGCCTGGACCTGATTTCCATCAAACACTTTGACGATACGGATGTGCCCGAGGTACCCGAGCGTATCGTTGATAAATTCAGAAAAGCCAGAGCTCTTCACTTAAACAACTTCGACAAGTCGAGCACGTCGAGCCAGTCTGTGTTCATGGAGCTGCTCTTCACCAGTCCAGGTTCGCTGCCAGACTTCCTGAACAGAGTTAAAGATGAAAAGGTTTTATTGGAATCTGTTCAAGTGGACGAGTTCAGTCTCGCAGGAATCGTGCGGGTTCTTAACTTGGCTTTCGAGAAAAATATCTGTTTGAGGTACACCTTAAATAACTGGACGTCATTTATGGATGTTCTCGCGTTTTACGTGCCACATTCAAGCGACGGACTGACGGACAAGTTTAGTTTTAAAATTATCACTCCTAACTTTATGGAGTGTGGAGGAACCCTGCAGTTTGCCATCAGGTACTTTGTCTGCGGAGGTGAATTTTGGGATAACAACAATGGAAGTAATTACAAAGTGAAACGTCACAGGTTTAAAATCTCTCCTCTGAGGGAGTGGGAAAACGGCTGGATCCATTTCATATAGAGCACACATTGGCTCTGTGCACATTTCAGATTTACAAACAAATGGCCCACTGAAGGTAACTGTAGGCTACTGTCGTTCACACCAACGGATGATAACGTTTTAATAATGTTTCAACTCTGCGCTACAGTTTCACTTAAATACGTGAGCCCCTTTAATTCCAATGGATCTTAATTGTATATATTATCGTTCGTCAGACAGCAAAAATGCTCTAAAAGTGATTCCAACGAAATTGTTCCTCTGTATCGTTATATTCATTGTGGTTTGAACTCCTGAGCAGAGTGATTTACATTTGTGTAACATTTGCATTTAACAAACCACTATAAAGTTAACTTCGGTAGACATTTCTGGTTTTCTCTTGTTTGTGAAAGTCAACCGCTAGTTCCGCCTTCTCGATGACAGCACACACACACATCATAATAGATGAACCAGACTGAAAAATTGTGTAGTCTGAACTGGCCAATAATGTTACCTGATAACGTGCACTTTTTACATGGCTTTCTAAAAACACACACTTAACGTGGAATAATGCATGAAGACAATGACATGTACAGTAAAGACCAAATTCAGCACACACCTTATTAATACTACTATACTATGTACAAGCAAGCAGAAGAGCCCGAAATATAAATGCCATAAGCAGAGTTACAGCTCATTTTAGGTGAGGGAAACACTTGGAGTACCCTTTCGAGTTTCACATTTATATTCTGTTTTCTTCTGCTTGCCTGCTTTAAGAAGATGTCCTGATCTTTCAGGGGAAATGTTGCCACAAATGTGCAAATGGAGCAGTTAGCTATATCTTTCTCATTTATTGTCAGGCATAATAAATAAAGTCAGCTAGTTAACCATAAATATAACCACTAAATTGTATTGTTAGACACATTTGCATCTGCAAAATTATGATGGATTTTGGTGAGCGAATGGTCATCCAAACAAGAGCCCTTAAATCCATTAATCAACCTGAGCAGTCATTTACATTTGTGTAACAAACAGATGCATTTTAAGCAACCACCATAAACTGTAGTTGGTATTAATTAATTATGCTGGGTTGTTTCAACCCAACTTTGTCAAATTGGACATTTGTAAAGTTAAATTATCAGATTGCTTATGTATTATAGCTGAGGTCTCTATTACTACTATTACTATTGTTATTAGAGTGTCACTACATTAAAATAAAAATGTTACATTGAATAAAGTATTTTGTTAAGGCTTAGATTAGATGTTCCGCTCAAGAAACCCCCAAGGGTTTTCATGCAACCGGGCACAGGTTTTTAGGTCTTCAGCAGCACCTGAGTATATTTATTAATGAATGATAAATTATTGTAACTGTGAACACTTAAGGTACTGTATGCATAGAGCCCCTTTTCTTTGAAAATTATATATAATAGGGTATTGACTGCTAAACAAATGCATTGTCTAGGTGGTGGGCAGAGTTAAAAGGGAGTTGAAATACATTGAAAGGTATTCAGTTGAGAGCCTAGCTATTTAAGCCACTCATTATAATCATTTAGTTGTTAGAAAGCAATTTGATGTTTGTGATGTTTATTTTGTTTGTAAGAAATATAGTGTCAGTCAAATGTATTTGTCTGTAAAAGGTATTTACTTTATTCTATGCAAGACCTGTTTGTAATGTTCACCTTGAGTCTATCAGTATTGTTTCACTTTTACACAGTTTGCATGTATGTGTAGCACTCCTTTGGTTTTATTTATATTGTAAATGTCCATTGTTTCATACTTTGTTAAGCGTATTTAATGTAGAAATACTACTGTACGATACCTCACACAGTAATACATTCTCCAAATTTCAAGTTATGTTAATAAAGTACTATTGTGCTATAAAATGTGTAATTTTTTAGTTGTTCAGGGGTCAATGACAACCAAGGATATAGTTCACTTCGGATGACATAAACAACACTGGTCCAGAAGAACTTCCTGTTTAATAAAATATATACATACATATTTTTTATAGAAATCTAGTTAAACACACATGCTACAGAATGTGTGTGTCATGGTTTGCGTGGAGAAGAACCCAAGCGCAGGCAGGCGGTGGTGAAGCGGTTAACACAAAATACTTTATTTAAAACGAATAAACAAACACACCCTCCGTGGGGTAAAACTGAACTAAGGATCTGTACAAAACAAAGACTTCCCACGTGGGAGGCAAACGTAAAACAAGAACAGCAAATAACCGAAAATAACTGAAAATCACGACCAAATGTCTTACAAAAACACAGCAAGGTAACTGAGGCTGGCCAAGGTGACTTGCAACACGAAACATCCACAGGCAAGGCAAGGCAAGGCAAGGAAACAGGACCATGAGCATACAAGGGATCTACACATTACAAGGTACAAGGTACAACGATTCCGCACAAGACAGCAAACACACCGGCATTAAATAGGGAGACAGACAAAGGAAGATAACGAGGGGCAGGTGAGGAACATGAGACATGGCAGGGAAGCAATATGGGAAACGAGAGGAGCGGGGCCAATGACGAGACACGAGAAAGCATATGGCATGTCAATGGTAAACAAACCATGACTTTCTCACACTATACATAAGGGTTCTGTCACGATCCTGCCACTAGACTAGAAAATCCTGAAAAAGGAGGCAGAATCCTGGGGGGATTCAAATAAACTGTGTGCACAACTGCAAAAAAAAATGTTATTGGGTTGAAAGAAATGTATACACACAAAGAAAGGGGGGATGCTGTGTGGTGGATGAAAAAATAAATTTGAAGCAAAAATAATTAACCAAAAACAGAGTGAATGATTTAGTGCCTCGTTTGCACACCAGCAGCATGTAGGGCATCTCTTTGTTGAGGTGGGTTGTGGAAAGCTGCTTCCTCCTCCTCCTCTTCTTCCACCTCGTCTGGTAAAGCTGCACCTCCAGTGACTGCAATGCTGTGTAGCATTGATGTAACTACTACTACAGCACAACATCTTTGTGGCTTCAGACGCAGACGCTGAAAGAAAGATGAATGACACCAGACCCAACAATGCAGATGACCTGAAGGCCGCTATCAAAGCAACCTGGGCTTCCATTATACCTGAGCAATGCCACAGGCTGATTGCCTCCGTGTCACGCCGCATTGATGCAGTAATTCATGCAAAAGGAGGCCCAACCGAGTATTGAGTGCATAGAAATGAACATACTTTTTAGAACCCTGACATTTCTGTTTAAAATATCCTTTTTCTTTATTAATATTCTAATTTTCTGAGACACTGAATTTTGGGTTTTCATTATCTCTAAGCCATAATCATCAAAATTTCAAGAAATAAAGACTTGAAATATTTCACTCTATGTGTAATGAATCTATAGAATATATGGGTTTAAGTTTCTGAAATGAGTGACAAAAAATATTGACCTTTTTCATGATATTCTAATTTTTTGAGATGTACCTGTAGGCTAACTAACGGTGCTGTTTGAATGGGCATGATGGGCCCGTATCGATGGCCTGAGATGCGTGTCTCACTGCGTTTACATGAGCATGCACTTTTGGTTTGATATAAAATGACTAGATTGCCTTCTCTAAGCAATTTCGTCAACCTCGTTTCGTTTGGTCACACCACAAGGTGTCCCTGTGGCCTCAAAGCTTCAGCACCGCCGCTCTGAGATCGATTGCTAATGTCTGAGGTGAAACACGCCCCCACTCATTAGCATACAGACAAAGAAATACACAAATAAATAAATGTATAAATAAATAAATGTAAAAATAAATAAATGTAGGAATAAATACATTTATACATAAATAAATGTGGAAATAAATAAAAGTGGAAATAAATAAATGTATAAATAAATAAATGAAAAAATAAATAAACGTGAAAAAATATATAATTACATATAAATAAGGAAATAAAAGTATAAATACTTATTTATTTTTGCTTTTTTAAATTTCTTCATGGATTTATTTTTGCATTGATTTATTTTTTATTAAGTCACGTATGGAATTCCATACTCGCGTTGGTGTTCGCTCCCCCCGCTCTACCGCTCAAAGTCGCTTCAGTCCGCTCCGCTCAATTCCGCTCCCTGTTCACCTACAATTTCATCCCACTCCGGTGAAATCGCTCCACGCTTGCTCGAATTTAAAATTACTCTGTATGCCTAACACCTGCCATTTTCAACAGAAGCCTTACCCCTCATTTACATCGCATGCATCTGCAGCACATTACGGCTCCGACGTGGCTACCAGAGCTGATCGCGGTCATTCTAGTCTATGCTTGTGTTTACACCAGACGCGTCGTGACACATTTCAGAAGCGTCTCAAACTCTCCGCACCGCTTTGCTAAAGATAGGCGCCAAGTCTATTTTTTGTGAACTGCAGCGAGACAGAGCGATTGCTCCAGCCTTTGGATAAAAATCTGTTCTCCGAACAGTCAGAAACATTCTTTTTAGACTGAACACAGCATTTTGTGACACAAGAACTCAGAGTAGAATGAACAAGTGAGTTTTGCAAGGGAACACAGTTCATTAGTCAAAAGCAATTTTTTAGCTCTCCGAACAGCCAGAAACATGCTTTTTGCACTAAAAACAGTGTTTATTGACAGTAGGCCTCAGAGGAGAATGAAGAAGTGAGTTTTGCAAGGGAAAACAGATTGTTAGTCAAAAGCTCTTTTTGAGCGCTCCAAACATTCAGAAACAATCATTTTACACTGAAAACAGCATGTTGTGACACAAGAACTTAAAGCAGCATGAACAAGTGAGTTTTGCAAGGGAACACAGGTCATTAGTCAAAAGCTGTTTTTGAGCTCTACAAACAGCCAGAAACATTCTTTTTACACTGAAAACAACATTTTGTGACACAAGAACTCAAAGCAGCATGAACAAGTGAGTTTTGCAAGGGATCGTGGACAATTGTCCATTCATATAGATTGCCATCGGTCAACTAGGCAGACGAAGGGCTCGTATACCTGAATTGTACGCCAAATTCTCGCTCACTCTTATTATGATTGGGACTTTTTTCCCTTATCGGAGATTAGGGGCCGTTTTTCCGGAGAGGCATCGTACGGACACCACAAGGGGTGGCAAAGTGCTGCGGGCGTGGACCCTCGCACCACAAAGTGCCTACTCATCCCCTCACCACCTAATCTTCATCACCGCGTGTACGAGGAGCCTTTCGCTTCCCCCTGACCACCTAACTCTGCCATAGTCTTCCTCACGTCTGCAGCGCGCCTAGACTTGCTAGTTTGCTGCCCCTTGCTGCCTATTCGTGGCGCGACACCCAAAAGATGCCAAAACGTCTCGCTCGCCACCCTTGCGTCCGCAGAGCGCCTAGAGTTGGTAGATTGCTGCCCCTTGCTGCCTATGCGTGGCGCGACATCCAAAAGATGCCAAAATGTCTCGCTCGCCACCCTTGCGTCCGCAGAGCCCTAGAGTTGGTAGTTTGCTGCCCCTTGCTGCCTATGCGTGGCGCGACATCCAAAAGAAGCCAAAACGTCTCCTCGCCGCCCTTCTTTCTTTTTTCTCTCCCTCACGGCCGTGGCCCCCCTAGAGGAGCCGGGCGTCCTTCGTGACCTTGCTCGTTCGTGCTTAGGGGAGGTTTCGTCAGAAAGACGTCGGATACCGAGCCAACGCGCGAGGGGGTTTGCGGGCCCATAGAGAACCACTAGAGGCGGGAGATGTATGTAAAATAAGAAAAAATATTTAAGTTCACTTCCCGACCAAGCCCTATCGGTATGCGTCGAGAGCCACGTGACGCAACTTTCTGTTATTTCGGGCTCCTGGGGCCTCCGCGGCCGGTACGGGAGCCTCTGACACCTGCAACATATCCTATTTCTCTCATAGGTGGCTATCGTACAGAGACCCCCGAACGGCCCCGGGGACTCCGAATGACCCCGATTCAAATTCTGTAGCTGCTCGCTGCCCCTCATCGGTTCCCAAAGTTTGAAACGGTACGGCCTCGTTATGTCCTATATTGCAGGTTTTGGGGACGTTGTGGGCCGTTTATTTTCTGGAATATTTTTTGTGATTTTTTTTCGAGCACTTTCCGAACACCGAGGGGTACGGGCTTCGAATATGTGATGCGAGAGGGTGTGACGAACTTGCATTCGAAGCCCCAAGGTTTTTCTACAAAAATAAAGCAGAATTTTGTTGAAAATGCGGTTCAGAGGTTTGTTTCTGTGAAAAGTGCATTTGCATAACACGTGAGCTTTTTGACAACCTGAAGTGTGCAATATACCAATATGGGATGCTTCTAGGATACATATCTGTAGGTTTGTCACGAGAAAATGGGTTTACAGTATGAAAAATGGACCGTTTACATCATTGTCCACCATTAGCCTACACTGCTACTGTCAAATAAGTTATGACTGGGACTTCCGGTGGTTCACAGGAAGTCCCAGTCGTAAATTATTTGACAGTAGGTCGGTAGGCTACTAATGTACAAAACACTTTTCACACAAGAAAAAGCACTAGAAAATGTTCCCTAGGTTCAAGTAAGCCACTCTCTCAGAATGTGAAACAGGGGCCAACAGACTACCAGACTATAAAGTTTGGGGCCCCTCGATCCCACTGCGGCCCAACGGCTGCTGCCAACACTCTTAACCTATCCCATTCATTTTCATGAGCTCACGGTGGACCAATGGGACAGAAAGGTCTGATCGACCTGCAATTCACGTATATGCCTCGTCACGGGGCCCTGGGTCGTGTTCTGGAGTTCCGCGCCCCTCGGACCTCGTTGACCTCTCACTTTGCCCAAAAAGACACCAGCAGCCTACATATAGGTTGCGAATGTACGCTCTGGAATACAGGGGTCAAAAGGTCACAGGGTCTTAACACTCGCCACGGTATACCCTGGGGGTCTCCCAAGCCGGGATATCGAGTACCGTGGTTCTCGGTCACCTCGAAGTATCTTTTTCTTGAAAAAAGATTGATCCCTAATTTTGATCCGTTTGCTCATTCAAGAGGGTCTTTCAGGCTATGAAATGAAGAAGCCTGCATGAGAGACTTTTGCAAACCGCACTATAAATAGTTTCCCACGGTTCTAGACAGCCACCCTCACGGTATGTTAATCAAGGGCCTACAGACTACTAGAATCTAAAGTTTCGGGCCCCTCGAGCACCCGGGGTCTGAACGGGAGCCGCCGACACTCTTAACTTATCCCATTCGTTTTCATAAGCTCTTGATGAACAATTAGGGTTGGGGTACAGAATGGTCTGATCGACCTGCAATTCACGTATATGTCTCGTCACGGGGCCCTGGGTCATGTTCTGGGGTTCCGCGCCCCTCGGACCTCGTTGACCTCTCACTTTGCCCAAAAAGACACCAGCAGCCTACATATAGGTTGCGAATGTACGCTCTGGAATACAGGGGTCAAAAGGTCACAGGGTCTTAACACTCGCCACGGTATACCCTGGGGGTCTCCCAAGCCGGGATATCGAGTACCGTGGTTCTCGGTCACCTCGAAGTATCTTTTTCTTGAAAAAAGATTGATCCCTAATTTTGATCCGTTTGCTCATTCAAGAGGGTCTTTCAGGCTATGAAATGAAGAAGCCTGCATGAGAGACTTTTGCAAACCGCACTATAAATAGTTTCCCACGGTTCTAGACAGCCACCCTCACGGTATGTTAATCAAGGGCCTACAGACTACTAGAATCTAAAGTTTCGGGCCCCTCGAGCACCCGGGGTCTGAACGGGAGCCGCCGACACTCTTAACTTATCCCATTCGTTTTCATAAGCTCTTGATGAACAATTAGGGTTGGGGTACAGAATGGTCTGATCGACCTGCAATTCACGTATATGTCTCGTCACGGGGCCCTGGGTCATGTTCTGGAGTTCCGCGCCCCTCGGACCTCGTTGACCTCTCACTTTGCCCAAAAAGACACCAGCAGCCTACATATAGGTTGCGAATGTACGCTCTGGAATACAGGGGTCAAAAGGTCACAGGGTCTTAACACTCGCCACGGTATACCCTGGGGGTCTCCCAAGCCGGGATATCGAGTACCGTGGTTCTCGGTCACCTCGAAGTATCTTTTTCTTGAAAAAAGATTGATCCCTAATTTTGATCCGTTTGCTCATTCAAGAGGGTCTTTCAGGCTATGAAATGAAGAAGCCTGCATGAGAGACTTTTGCAAACCGCACTATAAATAGTTTCCCACGGTTCTAGACAGCCACCCTCACGGTATGTTAATCAAGGGCCTACAGACTACTAGAATCTAAAGTTTCGGGCCCCTCGAGCACCCGGGGTCTGAACGGGAGCCGCCGACACTCTTAACTTATCCCATTCGTTTTCATAAGCTCTTGATGAACAATTAGGGTTGGGGTACAGAATGGTCTGATCGACCTGCAATTCACGTATATGTCTCGTCACGGGGCCCTGGGTCATGTTCTGGGGTTCCGCGCCCCTCGGACCTCGTTGACCTCTCACTTTGCCCAAAAAGACACCAGCTGCCTACATATAGGTTGCGGATGTATGCTCTAGAATACAGGTGTCAAGAGGTCGTAGGGTCTTAATACTCGGTACGGTATACCGTGGGGGTCTCCTAAGCCGGGATATCGAGTTCCCCGTCCGTAGACGCTTCCGGAGACAGATTTCCACCTGGAAAGCAACTGCCTCACGAGGCCTTTGCAGGCACAAGTCCCCATAGAGATCAATGCGAGGGAGAGAGATGTATGAAAAATAATAAAAAATATTAAATTTAATATCCCGACCTAGCCCTCTCGGTATGTCGTCGAGGGCCAACTGACGCAACTTTCTGTAATTTTTCGGGCTCCTGGGGCCTCCGCGGCCCGTACGGGAGCCTCTGACATCTGCAACATATCCTATTTCTCTCATAGGTGGCTATC
>NW_026634301.1:256681-295062 GCF_024868665.1 Triplophysa rosa | reverse complement strand
GTAGCTGCTCGCTGCCCCCTCATTCGGTTCCCAAAGTTTGAAGACAGTACGGCCTCGTTATGTCCTATATTGCACGTTTTCGGGAGGTTGTGAGACGTTTATTTTTTGGGAATATTTTTTGTGATTTTTTTTCGAGCACTTGCCGTACAGCGAGGGGTACGGGCTTCGGATATGTGGTGCGTGAGGGTGCGTCGAACTAGCATTCGAAGCCCCGAGATTTTGTACAAGAATAAAGCAGTTTTTTGCTGAAAATGCTGGTGAGAGACTAATTTCTGTGAAAAGTGCGTTTGTATGCAAAATAAGCATTGTCAAATAAGTTATGACTGGTACTTCCTGTGGTTTTGCCGAGTCACAGGAAGTGCCAGTCGTAACTTATTTGACGGGTCCTCATAGGTAGCTAATATACACACCATTTTTAAGCTTCTGGAGCACATCTATGAGCCTTAATGCACGTCATTGTGAAGGACTGTGACTCTCATACACTCTACTGTTGGCTAAAGCTATATAACTCCTTACTTAGGATTATAATGACCCTTAATAGGCTTTGTCCATTATTTACCTATGAGGGCCCCATAAGATAAGTTACGACTGGGACTTCCTGTGGTCACAGGAAGTCCCACACGTAACTCTTTTGGCGCGGCTCCCATAGGTAGCTAATGGACACACAATTTTAAAGCTTCTGCAGCACATCTGTGACCTTAAATGGACGTCATTTAAACAGTAGAATGCCTCTTATTCACTCTATTGTTGGATTAAGCAATATATCTCATTGCCAAGGTTAAATAATCACCCTTAATAGGCTTTGTCCATTATTTACCTATGAAGGTCCCATTAAATAAGTTACGAATGTACATGCCACACGTAACACTTTTGGCGCGGCTCCCATAGGTAGCTAATGGACACACCATTTTTAAGCATCCAAAGCACATCTATGAGCCTTAATGCACGTCATTGTGAAGGACTAAGCCTCTCATACACTCTACTGTTGGTTAAAGCTGTATAACTCCTTACTTAGGCTTATAATGACCCTTAATAGCCTTTGTCCATTATTTACCTATGAGGGTCCCATTAAATAAGTTACACATGTATTGTCAATTTGAGCATAATAACCATGTTACAAAGCTGTAATTAACAGGTAATTGCCAAACTGAGTCTCACACACTTTTGGAACGTCTCCCATAGGTAGCTAATGGACACACCATTTTTAAGCCTCTGGAACACATCTATGAGCCTTAATGCACGTCATTGTGAATGGCTGTGACTCTCATACACTCTACTGTTGGCTAAAGCTATAGAACTCCTTACTTTGGCTTATAATGACCCTTAATAGGCTTTGTCCATTATTTACCTATGAAGGTCCCATTAAATAAGTTACACATGTATTGTCAATTTGAGCATAATAACCATGTTACAAAGCTGTAATAAACAGGTAATTGCCAAACTGAGTCACACACACATTTGGAACGGCCACCCATAGGTAGCTAATGAACACACCATTTTTAAGCCTCTGGAGCACAACTGTGAGCCTTAATGCACGTCATTGTGAAGGGCTGTTCCTCTCATACACTCTACTGATGGTTTAAGCTGGATAAATCATTGCCAAAGCAAACGAGACCACTGACAGGGGTCTTACTCTGTCTACCTAATTTTGGGCCCTTCGAATGAATCGCAGATGTGAGAAAACATTGTGTCGATGCACACCGGCGCTTTTATGTGCACGTTCGACTCGAAAGTCAAAGAAAAGGGCTTTGGGCTGTTTAAGCGTCTGTCGCACAGCCGCTGGGTTCAAATGAGGCAGTCATGTCCGAGACGGGGTCCCCCGGGGCGCCGGGTGGAGACCGGGTCTTCGGGCAGGCTTCGGGGGCGTCGGGCAGGCCTCCCTCAAGTTTAGGCTGCAAGGGGAACGCGTAGGCGTTCTGAGGATGGAGGCGTGGCCAGCAGGAAGCCCCGCCCAAAATAGGTTACAAGGGGCACGCGTAGGCCTCTCGTGTACGTCGGGGTCCGGAGCCGGCCCGTAGGCTGCAAGGGGGTTGCATAGGCGCTCTTCGGGAGGCCCGGTCGCAACCTGATCGGCACGCGCGGCTTAGGATAGGACCGTACGTCGAGTCGCCCCCTCGTGGTTCTGCCCAAGAGAGCGCCTAACCCTTCGTTCCGTGACTCAAAAATTAGGCACTTTGGGCATTTTTCTGGGGTCCCCCGGGCGTCGCCGCCGCCCCATGACGCTTCCGTTCGATCGCGGGCGCTCTCCCCTTCGTTTCGGCACCGCCGGGCGACCTGGGAAAAATTTGGGGTCGTCGGCGCGCAGCGTCCATAACTAGCCGTCCGGCGCGTGTCGACTAAGTTACACAATACGTTTGATGGCCTTAGGCATGGTAGGGGATCTACATGCACCCTATGTGTCCACAGATTGCCTAGAACTCGGGGTCGGGATTCTCACGTTATCTTGAGACCCCACCCCGGCTACGTGCCCAAGGTTCCCACCACTCTCCCGAGAGACCAGGTGGTGAACCTGCAGGCGCTCCCCACCGGGGAGGAAGACTCAACCTATCCGTGTTGTGTCCAGTACGCGCACGGCGCCTCTACTTGGACCGCACGCAGAGCCCAGAAGCTCTGAGCAGCTCTTTGTCTATTTCGGAGGTCAGCAGGAGGGCTGTCTCCAAACAGAGGCTGGCACACTGGATCGTGGATGCCCTCGTTAGGTCATACCGATCTCATTTCGCCCCTGCCCGTTGGGGGTGAGGCACACCCCTCGTGTGCACTGGCTCAGGGCGCCTCTCTGGCAGACATCTGCAGAGCTGCGGGTTGGGCTATGCTTAACAACTCTGTGAGGTTCTAATACCTACACGCGGAACCGGTGGCAGCCCGCATCCTGGCAAGGTGTGGGACCGGCAGCCGGTAGGGCGTACGCCTGCGTAAGCCCTTCCCCCTCTTGGGAGCAGTGGCGATCCCGCCTCACTTCTTTCCCCTCAGGTAAAGAACAGGCATTCCATCCATCACTAAGCACCCTTCCAGGGGACAGGCTGGGCAGAGCAGCCCTGCCCCCTTAGGCCGGGGAACAGTTGAGTTATCTCCCACATAGCTCTAACCGGACCTAGTGCTCCAGACATGGTAACCCCCCCTCCGTGGCCTGTTCTGTCTGATGTATCCTCATGAATGGTTCCCACCTTGGCAACCCATGACCTCCCCAGGTGGGCTCCCACCTTGCAGTTAACTCCTGCAGTCCGCACTTTCCTCCCATGAGTTCTCCCCTGATGGTGAGACCATGTGGTGTCTCCACTAATTCCTCCCTACGGTAGGTAGTGGCCTCTGCAGCGTTTTTCCCCCAGGGGGAATAATGCTTACCCAGTGGCCCGTACCGTGCCAGGCGGCTTCTCGCCATTTAGAGAACTAGGCCTCCGCCCGTGACGGCCGGTGATAGGGGCTTCCCAACTTTCTGTAAGCTCTGGGTCCCCCTACCTCTCCACTGGAGGGTCATAATTTCATGTTAGCGTCTTCGTCTGACTCGCCCAGGCCAGTCAACGTCACTCCGCAGAGATTGTGACGCGGCTCAGTGCTGTGGCATTTTCCATAGGAACCCCATTCTGTCGGTTTGACACAACGTCGAGAGACCGACAGAAAGGGAACGTCTTGGTTACGGATGTAACCTCGGTTCCCTGATGGAGGGAACGAGACGTTGTGTCCCTCATGCCACAACACTGGCCGCCCACCCCAGCGGTCAGGGGAGGATGCTTTAGGCTCCTCACAGGTGAATGAATGAGCACGCCGGCTTCCCTCTTATACCCGGACATCCGGGGAGGAGCCCGGCATGCAAATTTCATTCGCCAATTTTCATTGGCCTTTTCTAAATACTCAGAAGATGATAGGTTCTCAAGACAAACCCCATTCTGTAGGTTCGACACAACGTCTCGTTCCCTCCATCAGGGAACCGAGGTTACATCCGTAACCAAGACGTTTGCCAAGGGGCAACATGCTCAATTTGACCTTCATACCATCTGCAAATTTTAATATAATATTTAATGTTATGGCTATATACTGAATGGTATATACTGTATATTTCTGCAGAATTCTGTGCTGTATACCATATACTGTACTACCCACCTTATGATATTTTAAAATACTTCATGTAAAGTAGTACATTTTATGCAATGAAAAATGTTTCAAAGTAGTATATTCTAATGTCAGAGAGCCTTATTATGGTCATGAAACAGATTTAGAGGAGACAGTAAGTGGAGTTCAACAGTTTATTAATACAAATGCAAGAGAATGGGATAAAGCAAATGATAACGGTAAACAACAACCAGTGCAATGGTGGGAAACAGTCTAATCCACGTCAGAATACTGTTGCCAGGTAGGCCTACATGGCTCCACTCGTTTTAAGTGAGGTGACTACTGAAACGGCCGTTTATGAGCACGTTTTATTAATATCACACATTTACGCTAAACTTTTATAAACTCACGATGTACACTACAGTCTCACGGAGTCTCTGACATCAGTATTTTAATAAATTGTAAAAATAAATCTCTGTTTGGACATCTGGGATTTTGTTATGGATATAGGATTGTGTTAGTAATCCTATAGTATTTTGATAGTTTGATAGTTTAGAGCGTTTGGACCCGGAAAAAGTATGACCTTCTACAGTGGTGCATGACATCAGGTCTTACAAGCAGATAGTAAAGTAGCACCACACACACACACCTTTCAAAGGTAGTTAGAATGGATGACAAAACAGTCAATGTGTGTTCACATAGAAAATTCCAAAAAAGAAGTGCACTTTGAGTACCCGGATGATGCACTTATTCAACCGAAAAACTAAAAATTCTGATGGTGACAGGTCATTCTGTGCAAAACAGATAAAAGTATGTATTCTTAAAAACATACACTAGATGGTTGGGAGCATACATCTTATTTTAAGTGCATAGTGTAAAATATGTCATTTGGGACACAATATTACAGGTTCTTGTTGCCGATTCAGAAGAGAGATGGAACGATGAGACAGGATTCGGAGTAGAAAATTGGAGATACACAAACGGCGATACTGTATTCTTAGGTGCACTGTAAACCCAAATGTTCAAAATAATCAAACAGATTAAGTAATGTAAACTTAATTTTATAAAAAAAAGTTCTACTTAAATATTTTAAGTTCGTGAAACACTTTTTTACTTTTGAGTAAAGTATAATCATTATTTTTGATTAACTTGACTAAAACTCAAAAATTGTATTTGCTCCTTACAACAATTGGTCAAGAAGGATTTCCAATTCCCAGCATGCTTTGCGTCATACTGCATTAGGAGAGTAAAATTTAAAAAATATGATTATTTTATATGTTTTTAGTAAAGTTAAAGACTTGTTAGTGTTTATTGTTCACTTCTCTTAGATATTTAGAAGAGTTTGAGATATTTTTCAGTTTTGTGGTTACCATTGTTTAGAAGAGTGGTGCATGTGCTTAGGCTGTGCGAAGCAACATTTCACCTGTAACATGTGTTATGTTACCAGTGAGCAGTAACTGTGCTAATGCCAGTTATGAGATCAGTCTCTTCTTGCTGATTTTGGATTGCATAAGTCAACGTGTTTGATTTATGCACATTAAGACTAAGGAATATGCAAAATAAAGAAACCGAACGAATTTAGTTGTTAACATAAAAATGCAATTTTGATACTTATTTGTTTAAGTTCTGACTATTTAATTTCATAAAAAGGATCAATTAAATATTTAAGTCGCACTAACTAAGATTTGTTAAGAACTTTAACTTAACAGTAATCAAAATTTGAAGGCTCTGCTTACTTAAACCAAGAATCTCTAAAACTCAAAAATTTTGTATTTGACAAAAATATTTGAGTATTGCCAACTTATCCGGGTTTACAGTGTGAGTGACACAATGAGCATGCAGACAATCCTTCTACGTCTGAGGCTAAGTCAAGTCAAGACCAGACAGCTTGTTGGTGTGTGATGCAGACTTAAATGCTTTCCTGTAGCTTTCCTGTAGCTCAGTGGTTAGAGCATTGCGCAAACACTGCCAAGGTCATGGGTTCGGTCCCAGGGATTGCACATAATTAGAAACAAATATATAGTATAATGCAATGTAAGTCGCTTAGGATAAAAGCATCTGCTAAATGAATAAATGTAAATGGTTGACAAGGGAGAGAGCATGGAAGGTGGCTTGATTGGAATAAAGTGAACGCCTGCAGGGTTATGGGAAATGTAGTGCATTGGTGACAGATTACTGGCAATCGTGACAATTATATGCATCTAAAAGCATATATTTTTTATTTTATTCAAATGTAGGCTACAGTAACTTGTTTTACAGTAACTTGTAAAAAATGGTTCAATACTCACTGTGTAAGTAGAAGGTCAAATACTTTGTCACTGCATCACATCTACCTTATTTCTGTTCCTAGTTAGGTTAGAGGTAATTTTGTGATTTGTAAAAAAATAATATTCTTGTTTTTGTAATCTTCATTAAACGAATGATATACTTTATTATGAATTCGGAATAAACATATTTCATTAATCAACGTACAATTATGAATTTATACTTAAAATGTCATTTATTTTGTATATTAACATTTTTAACAGTTTAATGTAAATTTAAAAGCCAGAATAAATTCTTGCACATATCAATACATCATATATGTAAATCCATCTCAAAGATTTATTTCCATACCAAATACATGTATGTATTTTCTTCTCTCTGTAGCTACTGGAGCCTGCTTAAATGACCCACTGATCACAAGCAAGAAAAATAATTAGTATTTAATGGCACTCTTCTTTTTGATCATATAAAAAGAATAGTTTAACTGTGTAAAAGGATCAAAGCATCAAACATGGTTTACTATATTTAATGCTGACTTCTATGGTGTATTGCTGTTCTTAATAGATTACAGATAGCTTTTCACCTACAGCATTTTAGGGGTTAAATAAATGTACCGTACAGGTAATCAGATTAATTCAGTGACCATAGAACTTTAGGATTAACTGTTCAATTATATGAATTACGAGACAAATAGATTTGAATATCTTGCGCTGCATTTAAAGACACTATAAATAAAATATTGTTTTACATTTGTACATTTGTTAAGTTCAAAGTAACAGCAACAATATGTTTGTCTAAATAAATGTTCAAATAGTGTCACTAACTAACATTAGGGGCTAAACGCAGGAACAATTTCATATTTCCAGGACAATTTGCCGGAAGAATACCCGCTTTTTGTTGTGTTTGCACCACAGGAACCGCATGGATTTTAGTTCGGGTGAACCTTTTTGGAGGAACACTTTTCCGAGGCAGGGTCTAAACCAGCAGGATCTGAACTACCTGTGACGTAAGCAAACGCTGATTGGCCGAACTTATATATATATATTTTTTTTTAATGCTTGAGAAACAAGTACAATAAGGCATTTCAAACTTAAATAAGAAGTTCTACGGAAAACAGAGCACATACAACAAATACTAAATTAAGAACAATACTGTGGGAATATTTTTCAGATAAAAGTATGATTTAAATATCAATATAATCAATAAGTGTTTTCTTTCATTTGTTTCATTGGGCTGTGTGGTTTTGTCGTGTGCTTTCTGTTTCGCTCGGTGGGGGTTGCTGTGGCAGGCAGGGAGAACAGAGAAAGTTGGGGGTTGGAGTCATAAATTATCTAGATAAATACACACACACAAAGAGTTATAAAGAAAAATAATATGAATCAATCCACTGCATATGTTTTAAGTATAATCATGAGTTGTGATGTGTTTTAATGAATCATAGGATTAAGAAACAACGCTATATAATTAAAAACATTAGATGATTGAGTGTTTTCTTTTTACTAAAAGAATGTTAAGAATGTTGGTATGTTGTCCGGCCACAGGGAACTGTTTTTAGGAGACCGCTCCCCAAAAAGAAACTGTCCTGGAGAACATTCCTCAGGACTGGCGATTGACCACAGGATATACGTTTTGAAATGTTATTTTACAGGAACTAAGAAAAAGGACTTCACGGTGATTGGTGGAAAGGGAGCAAAAAGCAGAGGAGGAGTCAGAAGATACGAGCGACGTCACATACTTTATAAATATGGGTGTATTTGAATATTTTGGGTTGTTGGTTTTTCGGAGGTCGTCTGACAACCCAAAGCTTTGTTACAGCTTTTCACATCTGATAATAAAACCTCATATTACTTTTGAGCAAATTGTCTCTTCAAATTTCTGAACATGCAGGACTGCCTTTAAAGTCCAACAATACAACAAAAGTAATGATGAAATTATAAGAAGAAAAGAAAAAGAACAACAGATAGAAAACGTCTTGGTTACGGATGTAACCTCGGTTCCCTGATGGAGGGAACGAGACTTGTGTCGAACCGACAGAATGGGGTTTGTCTTGAGAACCTATCATCTTCTGAGTATTTAGAAAAGGCCAATGAAAATTGGCGAATGAAATTTGCATGCGGCTCATTCATTCACCTTTGGTCTGAGGAGCCTAAAGCATCCTCGACCGCTGGGGTGGGCGGCCAGGTTGTGGCAGAGGGACACAACGTCTCGTTCCCTCCATCAGGGAACCGAGGTTACATCCGTAACCAAGACGTTCCCTTTCTGTCGGTCTCTCGACGTTGTGTCGACCGACAGATGGGGTTCCTATGGAAAACGCCACAGCCTGGCCGCGTCACAATCTCTAGCGGAGCGACGTTGACTGGCCTGGGCGAGTCAGACGTGAGCGCTAGCGGAAATTGAAACCGTCCAGTGGAGAGGTAGGGGGTCCCAGAGCTTTTGAAAAAGGTGGGAAGCCCCTGCCACCGGCCGTCACGGGCGGAGGCCTTGATTCTCTAACAGCGAGAAGCCGCCCGGAACCGTAAGGGCCACTGGGTAAGCATTATTCCCCCCTGGGGAAAAAGCTACAGAGAGCACATCCTACCATAGGGAGGAATTAGTGGAGAACCACATGGTCTCACCATCAGACGTAACCACCTGCAGATGCGGGGGGGGGGGGGGGTTACCACGTCTGGAGCAGTAGGTCCGGTTAGAGATATGTGGTAGATAACTTATAACCCAGCCTGCCCCCAGGAGGTGCTTAGTGATGGATGGAATGCCTGTTCCTTACCCGAGGGGAAAGAAGGGAGGCGAAATAGCCGCTGCTCCCCCTAGAGGAAGCGGGAAGGGCTTTCGCAGGCGTACACCCTACCGGATGCCGGTCCTATCTGTTGCCCTGGAAGACGCGGGCTGACACCGGTTCTACGCGTAGGTTGTAAAACACCGCGAAGGTGATGGGCGTAGCCCAACCCGCATCTCTGCAGATGTCTGCCAGAGAGGCGCCCTGAGCCAGTGCCCACGAGGAGTCCACACCCCGGGTGGAGTGTGCCCTCACTCCCAAAGGGCAAGGGCGATCTTGTGATCGGTAGGCCAAAACGATGGCCTCCACGATCCAGTGCGCCAGCCTCTGTTTGGAGACAGCCCTCCCCTTCTGCTGACCTCCAAAACAGACAAAGAGCTGCTCAGAGCTTCTGAAGCTCTGCGTGCAGTCCAAGTAGAGGCGCAGTGCACGTACTGGACACAACACGGACGGGGTTGGGTCTTCCTCCCCAGTGGGGAGCGCCTGCAAGTTCACCACCTGGTCCCGAAAGGGAGTGGTGGGAGCCTTGGGCACGTAGCCGGGCCGTGGTCTCAGGATCACGTGAGAATCTCCAGGCCCGAATTCCAGGCAGTCCGTGGACACAGAGAAAGCCTGTAGGTCCCCCACCCTTTTGATGGAGGCGAGCGCCACTAGGAGGGCCGTCTTTATCGAGAGGTGAGAAAGAGCGGCCTCTCCCAGGGGCTCGAAGGGGGGCCTCTGGAGGCCCTCCAGGACCACTTCCAGGTCCCAAGAGGGTACGGAGCGCGGGTGAGGTGGATTCAACCGTCTCGCGCCCCTAAGGAACCTGATGACCAGGTCGTGCTGTCCCAGAGACTTGCCACCAACTGGTTCGTGATGTGCGGCTACTGCGGCAACATGCACTTTCAGTGTGGAGGGGGAGAGGTTACTCTCAAGTCTCTCCTGTAGGAAGGACAGCACGTGCCTGATCGAGCATCTCTGTGGGTCCTCTCAGGGCGCCAGGATGAGAAGAGGCGCCACTTAAAGGCGTACAGCCGCCTAGTGGCAGGGGCCCTAGCCTGGGTGATGGTCTCCACCACAGCCGGGGTAGCCCACTCAGGATCTCCTCGTCCCGTCCAGGGGCCAGACATGGAGGTTCCAGAGGTCTGGCCTGGGATGCCAAAACGTGCCTTTCCCCTGTGAAAGAAGGTCCTCCATCAGGGGAATCGGCCAGGGGGGAGTTGTTGTCAGAAGCATCAGCTCTGAGAACCAAGTCCGGTTGGGCCAGTAAGGCGCAACTAGTACCACTTGGTGCTCCTCTTCACTGACCTTGCACAATGTCTGTGCAATGAAGCTCACTGGGGGGAAGGCGTACTTCCGCTTGTCCCGCGGCCAGCTGTGCGCAAGGGCATCCGTGCCGAGGGGTGCCTCGGTCAGGGAGTACCAAAGCGGACAATGGGTGGAGTCCGGGGATGCAAACAGCTCCACCTGAGCCTGGCCGTACAGCTCCCAAATGAGCCGGACTGCGGGGGGATGGAGTCGCCACTCTCCGCGAGGCGTCGACTGATGAGAGAGCGCATCTGCTGTCTGGTTCAGGATGCCCAGGATGTGTGTGGCTCGCAGGGAGCTGATCACCTGCTGACTCCAGAGGAGGAGGCACCGGGCGAGTCGTGTTAGCTGCCGTGAGCGAATGCCACCCTGACGATTGATATACGCCACAGCAGCTGTGCTGTCCGACCGGACCAGCACGTGCCTGCCCTGCACGAGAGGTTGTAGCCTCCTCAGTGCAAGTAGCACAGCCAACAACTCTAGGCAGGGGCCCGTCCATCGCCCAGACACTGCGTGCCCGTTGCACACGGCACACCAACCCTGCAGGGAGGCATCCGTCGTCACTGTGACATGCCTTGACACCTGCCCTAGGGGGACCCCTGTCCGCAAAAAGGTCATGGAAGACCAGGGGGTTAGGGTGCGCCGGCAGATAGGCGTGATGAACATACGCCTGCTGCCGGTGTGCCACGCTCTCCAAGGAACTCGACTCTGTAGCCAGTGCTGGAGCGGTCGCATGTGCATCAACCCGAGGGGGACCACCCCCGCCGAGGATGCCATGTAACCCAGGAGCCTCTGAAATTGTTTCAGGGGGACCGCTGATTGTCTGAAAAGCTTCAGGCAATTCAACACTGACTGGGCGCGCTCTGAAGTCAGTCGCGCTGTCATGGAGACAGAGTCGAGTTCCATACCGAGAAAGAGGATGCTCTGCACAGGGGAGAGCTTGTTCTTTTCCCAGTTGACCTGTAGCCCCAACCGATCTAGGTGCCGGAGCACCAGGTCCCTGTGTGTACACAACAGATCTCACGTGTGTGCCAAGATTAGCCAATCGTTGAGATAGTTCAGTACCCACACACCTCTTTCCTTGAGGGGAAGGAGGGTGGCTTCGACGATCTTCGTGAAGACACGTGGAGACAGGGACAGACCGAAGGGGAGGACCCTGTACTGATATGCCCGCCCCTCGAAAGCGAACAGTAGGAACGGCCGATGACGAGGGAGGATCGAGACATGAAAGTACGCGTCCTTCAGGTCGATTGCCATGAACCAATCCTGACATCTGATGGATGACAGGATGTGCTTCTGCGTGATCATCCTGAACGGCAGCTTGTGTAGGTGCTTGTTCAGGACACGCAGATCTAGGATGGGGCGCAGCCCCCCACCGTTCTTGGGGACAATGAAGTATGGGCTGTAGAACCCATTGGACATCTCGGCTGGTAGGACGGGCTCGATCGCACCCTTCGCCAGAAGGGTGGCGACCTCGGCCCGAAGCACGGGAGCATCCTTGCCTCTGACTGAGGTAGAGAGGATGCCCCGAAACTTGGTCGGCCGTCTGGCGAACTGGATCGCGTAGCCGATACGGATCATCCTCCTCAGCCAACCTGACGGCCTGGGAAGCCGAAGCCACGCTCCCAGGAACCCAGACAGGGGGATTAGGGGTTCGATCTGCCTCATTGCCCCCGCAGGGGGTGGTTCGATGGCCAGCAATACGGATCCCTTGCCGGGGGAGGACCCCCGGGGAGGAGATTGGCTGTGCTGTTTTAACTGCCTGGCGTTTGTGCAGCTCAACGCACTGTCTGACTGAGAGTGCTGAGGGCTGGTGTTCATACTCAACATTGCGCTTCGCCATGGTGCAACATTCTAGTTGCCGTCCACTGTCGTGTCGAGAGTGGGAGCGGCTGTAATGACCCAGAGAGAGAGGAAACTCCTTTTGTGAGAAAGTGGGCGCTGGCCACCCCGGAGGAGGTCAGCAGGTGGTGAGACGGGGCAGGAACCGTCCCTGTCTGATCCCCCAGTGATTTTTATCCTCTTCGACGTCCTTTTCCGGGAGGCAGCCTGAGAAGGGGGCCCTAGAACCGGACCCGGAGTTGAGGAGGAGAAGCAGACGCCGCTCGGGATCTCGAAGGCCTGGAGGCGGCCAAGTCGCGGCGGGGCAGGATGTTTGATCGCCTCCGTCTCCTTCTTCACCGTCGAAAACTGTTGGGAGAAAACTTTGACGGTATCACCAAACAGCCCACCCTGCGAGATGGGGGCATCTAGAAAGCGAGGTTCATCTGTGCAAGGTTTAGCCAGAGGTGCCTCTCCTGGACCACCATGGTGGACATCACCGGACCCAGGGCCCGCGCCGTCACCTTAGTCGCCCATAGAGTGACGTCAGTGGCGGTGCTGAGTTCCTGCATTGCCACTGGGTCGGTCCTACCCTCGTGGAGCTCCTTCAACGCCTTGGCCTGGTGAACTTGCAGGATGGCCATGGCGTGTAGGGAGGAGGCAGCCTGTCCCGCAGCAGTGTAAGCCTTCGACACCAGGGATGCCGAAAACTTACATGCCTTGGAAGGGAGTCTAGGCCGAGCTCCCCAGGTGGCCGCCATCTGTGGGCACAGGTGCACCGCGACAGCACGCTCCACCTGGGGAAGCTCGACATAGCCTCTGGTTTCCCCACCATTGAGGGAGGTAAGGGCGACAGATCTGGTCTGACGGGAACGGGCCGTGAGGGGGGGCGTTCCACGTCTTACTGAGCTCCTCATGCACCTCCGGGAAGAACGGGACCAGGGCCAAGCGCGGCTTGGAGCCGCGCTCAGACCCGAGGTACCACGTATCCAGCCGCGAGCGCTGGGGAGGAGGCAGTGTGGTACACTGCAACCCAATGCTCGCGGTGGCCCAGAATAGCATGGATGACATCTCGACGTCTGCTTCCTCGTGGGCTCGATCTCCCGAGGGAGGGAGCTCCAAGGAGTCGTCGGGGTCGTATGCCAACAGGTCGCCCTCCGATGCAGCAAGCGACATCTCATCCTCGTCACACACTCCCGAGTACGTGACTGAGGAACAAGACGGGGTAGAACCGTCTCCTGGGGACGGTCAGACGAGCGAGATGGGGTGTGAACGGTCCGTGAGCCTGCGGCTGATGGTTTAACATTCACAGTGATCCCCATATCACCCCCGGTGCAAACCGAAGCGGACAGCAGGGCCGTAGCCCTTGCGGTCTCGGAACGGGTAGCAGACGGGTTGGTGGCTGTGTCCATAAAGAACACAGCCACCCATGACCGCAATGTCTGGATCGCCATCCGCCCGCAGTGCAGGCAGGACGTATCCACAAAGGCTGCCTCAGCGTGCCGGAGACCCAAACACCTGAGGCAGACATCGTGTCCGTCCCCCTCCTTGATGAGCGCGTTGCACCCACGAGAACAGCGGGCCATGCCATGCTGGAGAAATTTGCTCTTTTAGAAGGAAATTTGCTCTTTTGACACCTCCGGAACTGCCGAGGCACCCAGGGGAGAGTAGCTGCAGGAAGGGACTGTCCGCTGCACCACGTCATAGATTCCAGCAGGAAGGTAGATCGTGAGATCGCAAGAAGATCAACGAAGATCCGCAGAAGATCATCAGATGCGTAGGCTCTGAAGACCAAAAGGTGAATGAATGCTGCATGCTGTGTTCCTTTTATACCCGGATGTCCGGGCGAAGTCCGGCATGCAAATTTCATGCGCCAATTTTCATTGGCCTTTTCAAAATAATCAGAAGATGATAGGTTCTCAAGTCAAACCCCATCTGTCGGCTCGACACAACGTCGAGAGACAGACAGAAAGGGAACAACAATTAACCTACGAAACATCAGGGTCTTCTAATAGTTCAAATTCTTCAAACAATTAAAATAGTTTTCTTCCAGCTTTCGACTTAATTTTACTTTAAGATTTACAGTAATTCCAAAATTCTGCACTTACGAATATAGAATTTCCTTAAAATAAAGATATTATTTAACATAAATCCAAAGTGTAACCAAAAAGTGTGTCATTTAAAAAAAATGAATTTTTTAGCCACTCATGCAAATCAGACCAAAAAGCTCTTCTGTATTGACAATCAAAAAATAAATGTGCTGTTGTTTCAATTTCTGAATCACAAAATGCACAACTATTATGATCAGTATTAAACATATATCTACGAAATTCTAAGGATGGACGGCCAAACTTTTGTTGTTTGTCATTGTTTGACAGATGCGCTTAAATTGCGTTGCTGCCGACCACCTTATGTCCCTAAATAGTTTGCTTCGCCAGTGCGAATGCGTTCGGGGAAATAGCCTGAGCGAAAACTTAGTTCACGAATGACAGCCCTCTTTACTCATTCAGGGTCTTTTGGCCGAAGACATTTGTTGGCTGCCCGTGGACTTCGGTCCCTCAGACGACACTGCATCACATTGACATAACTAAATAGGCCCAGGAATACTTCCAGAAACCACTGACGGTAAACACAATCCACCATGCCATCTGCAGATGCCACTAGCTCTATCATGCAAAAAGGAAGCCATATGTGAGCATGTTCCAGAAGCGCCGTCGTGTCCCGTGGGCCAAGGCTCATTTAAAATGGACTGTTTCAAAGTAGAAAAGTGTTCTATGGTCAGACGAGTCCAAATTTGACATTCTTGTGGGAAATCACAGACGCTGTGTCCTCCGGGCTAAAGAGGAGTGAGACCTTCCAGCGTGTTATCAGCTTTCAGTTCAAAAGTCAGAAAATCTGATGGTATGGGGTACATAAGTGCATAAGGTACGGGCAGCTTGCATGATTTGGAAGGTACTATAAATACTGAATTGTATATAACGGTTTTAGAGCAGCATATGCTCCCCTCCAGACAACATCAATTTCAGGGAAGGCCTTGTGTCTTTCAGCAGGACAATGCAAAAACCACATACTGCAGGTATTTTAACAGCATGGCTTCGCAGTAGAAATGTCCAGGTGCTGAATTGGCCTCTCTGCAGTCCAGATCTTTCACCTATAGAGAACATTTGGTGCATCGTTAAACGAAAAATACGTCAAAGGCGACCACAAACTCTTCAGCAGCTGAAAACCTTTATCAGGCAAGAATGGGACCAAATTCCAACACCAAAATTCAAGAAACTCATAATCTCGATGCCCAGACATCTTCAAACTGTTTTGAAAAGAAGAGGAGATGCTACCATGGTAAACATGCCCCCATCCCAACTAACAATGAGCCAAACCTGAATAAGAGTGACCCATATGAGATTGTGACCCTCAGAGCTCTTTTACAGAACCGGATGAACCTTCCTAAACATGAAGAATGACTGCGCTCACACTCACGTCTGAGGCCCGAACCAATTTATCTGATTACAGTCAGCACGTAAATTCAAGACAGTAGTGCTATTAATCTTCATTATGAGAGAATTCAAAGGGGGGGGACATGCTTCTGACAGAGATCTGAATAAACAGCTCCGTGACTCATCAGCACAAATGAACTGTGCTCCAAAGCCCAATAACATAGTCAGCACTGAATAAAGAGAAATCTGGAGCTATGTGCAATTTCAAAACAAGCATCATGTTCAAAACATGCTGAATATAATGATGGTATTCATTTGAACATAATGCACAGTTAATGCATTTGTTAAACTGATGGTAGAATATTAGTACAGCTGAGCAGCTAATATCTTGGTCTTTTTGCTCGATGCTTCCATTAATTGCTTAGGCAAGTTATTTTTATTGTTCTAATGTGTAAATTCTGTCTATTCCTATTGGATATTACCACATTTATCCTTGGTCAAATATTCTGTTTTTGCCACTTATCCTAAAGTCACGTAACAATGAATATTATTTTTGTGGTGAGACTGATCTGTTGATCTTAACATGGACATGTTTAGTGGTGAAGATCATCTAGAAAAAACAATAGTTCTCTGTAATAGTGTCATTTTCAAATTATCTGTTGGAATGCTGAATTTACTATTATGTAGCTTCATTACTCAAATAAGGTTTAATTATCACAAACACAAGTTTTGTTAAAAAACTTGTTTAAGTCTAACAATACGAGACGCAACATGCAACAATTAAAAAACAAACATTACAATACTCTAAATAACATGGAAAAGATAAATGTCCTGATTTGTTTTTACAAGAAGAAGTTTAAATGCTGAACTTAAGTAAACTGTCAAGCCATGAGAACATTTATGTGTTAAAAATATTCATTTAGTTTCATTTAACATTTTTGATGCAACAAATAAATTCTAGCATCTTTAGTCATTTCAACAAAGTGAAAACTATTGTTGCTGATTATTTATGAAAACACCCTCTTTTGTAATGCAAGTTTTGCTTCCACTGAATTTTTGTTTTTATTCCTTTGTGGCCCTAGAGATGTTTGTCACCAGGTATTGTGCTTTGTGTATATACCCAAACAGACCTTTGTGTAGGGCAGACAGGTTCATGGAACATCGTTTACAGGACAGTATTTTTCCACAGGTAAACATGGATGAATCACACTGTATGTCATACATGTCATAATCACACGTTCAACGTGTAAGCATACTTGAAGACTTTAACTCAACTCAACTCAACTTTATTTATATAGCGCTTTTTACAATTTTCATTGTTACAATGCAGCTGTACATGAGACATATCGACTATAAGCAAAACAATTAAAATTGTACCTGTAAAAACAAGAAAAAGGTGAAAACACAGTACACAGACATACCCACATACAAAACACCCCACACACACAATATGCACACTGTAGCGGGATGGAAAAATACACGACAAGGATCTGGGTGATAACAAGTCCCCGGAGGGTGGGTTTTATTAAAGATAGGTGGTGAGTTAAGTGGGTGCTGTGGTTCCTTCTCCCCGTGGTGTGAGGTGTGATATCCGTGTCCGCTCCTGAGTCCGTGGGTTGCTCCTCGTGGGGGTATCCGGTCACACACTGCTGTCTGGGAAAGAGAGAACACGTTAGCATTTGTCCCGTTGAGAGGCTTCTCCCTCTCCTCTGGCGATCAGGCGGCTTATGAGCCGATCAACCCGTGAGTGTCAACAGCTGTACCTCGTCCGTTTCCAGGGCAACGCTGGTAGGAGCTCGTCACACTCCCTCCCCTAAGCGTTGACCCGAAGAGAGCGCAGCGACCAGCGGGGAGACAGGGGGTGGGTGGGGAGTGACCCCCGACAGACCTGAGTAAGCTGCCCAGATCCGAGAGAAGCCGTCGGCGTTGGAGTTGGCCGTGCCAGGCCGGTGTCGAAGGAGGAAGTGGAAGTCCTGGAGCGCAAGGAACCAACGAGTCACCCTGGCGTTGGTATCCTTGGCCCGGGTCATCCACTGCAGGGGTGCGTGGTCGGTCATCAGGGTGAACTTGCGGCCGAGGCGGTAATACCGGAGCTCCAGGACCACCCACTTGATGGCCAGAGCCTCCTTCTCAACGGCGGCATAGTTCTTCTCGGCTGGGGTCAGTTTCCTGCTGATGTACAGCACGGGATGCTCTTCACCTTCCTGCATCTGGTACAGGACAGCTCCCAGTCCCATGTCGGATGCATCCGTCTGCAACAGAAAGGGGCAGCCAAAGTCCGGAGCCCGGAGGACTGGCTCAGAAGTGAGCACCGTCTTCACTTTCCTGAAGGCCTCCTCTGCTTCGGCCGTCCAGGTCACAATGTCCGGCTGTCCCTTTCTGGTCATGTCTGTCAAGGGGGCGGCTAGAGAGGAGAAGTTGGGAATGAAGCAGCAATAATACCCCGCCAACCCCAAAAACTCCCGTACCTGGGTCTTTGAGCTGGGTCTGGGCGCGGCCCGCACTGCTTCCACCTTCTTGTCCTGTGGCTTGATGAGGCCGCGGCCCACCTGGAAACCCAGATACTTCGCCTCCGAGAGGCCCAGGTGACACTTCAAGGGGTTGGCGGTTAGGCCAGCCCTGCGGAATTCAGTCAGCACCCTCTGGAGATGGTCCAGATGGTCATCCCAATGCTCGGAGTGGATCACCACGTCGTCTAGATAGGCTGCGGCGTAGGGTTGATGTGGCCGCTGCACGATGTCCATCATACGCTGGAACATGGCGGGGGCTCCATGCAGCCCAAAGGGAAGGGTCTGGTATTGCCAGTGGCCGCTGGGAGTGCTAAAGGCCGTCTTCGGCCTGGCGGCCTTCGAAAGGGGTACCTGCCAGAACCCCTTTGTTAAGTCCAGGGTGGAGATAAACCGGGCTCTTCCCAGGCGATCCAGCAGCTCATCCACCCGAGGCATTGGGTACCCGTCGAACTCCGAGACCTCGTTCAGGCGGCGGAAATCGTTACAGAACCGGAGGGTGCCATCCGGCTTCGGAACCATCACGATGGGGCTGGACCATGGGCTGCGGGAGGGCTCAATCACTCCCAACTTCAGCATGTTTTGGATTTCCGACTCAATAGCCCGCTGACGAGCCTCAGAGACGCGGAAGGGCCGTTGCCGGACAGTGACCCCCGGTGCTGTCCAGATCTCGTGTTCGATCACGTGTGTCCATCCAGGATTTGGGCAGAACACATCCTGGAATTGACCGACCAGGTGCTGCAGCTCCGTCTTCTGTGTCGCGGATAAAAGGAGGTCCATTTCCACGACGACTGGATCCCCGATTGCCAGGGCGGCGAGCTGGTCTCTAGTCCCCGTCCACTTCTTCAGAAGGTTGATGTGATATATCTGTAACTCCATCCGCTTTCCTGGCTGGCGGATCCGGTAGGTGACGGGGCCGAGTTTTTCCGTGACCGTGTAGGGCCCCTGCCAGCTAGCCAGGAACTTGCAGGCAGAATTGGGGACGAGGACCATCACCCTGTCACCCGAACAGAACTCACGGGGCTGAGCGGACCAGTTGTAGATTCGTTGCTGGGCTTGCTGGGCGGAGACGAGGTGTTCCCGGACTAATGGCATCACCCTGTCAATCCTTTCCCGCATCTGTCGGACGTGCTCTATCACGGAGCGGTGGGGCATGGGTTGTTGTTCCCAAGTCTCCTTCGCCACGTCCAGCAGTCCTCGGGGTTGTAGCCCGAAAAGGAGTTCGAAAGAGGTGAAACCAGTTGATGCTTGGGGGACCTCGTGTATACCAAAGAGGACGTAGGGGAGCATGAGGTCCCAGTCCCGCTTGTCGTCGGCCGCGACCCGCCGTAGCATCTGCTTCAGTGTTCTGTTGAAGCGTTCGACGAGTCCGTCCGTCTGGGGGTGGTATATGGAGGTCCTCATCTGTTTCACCCTCAGGAGCTTGCACAGGTCTGCCATTAGCCGGGACATGAACGGGGTCCCCAGGTCAGTCAGAATCGTCAAGGGTATGCCGACCCGACTGGAGAGCGTGAAGAGCTCCTGGGCGATGGCCTTGGCCATGGCTTTCCGCAGTGGTATGGCCTCTGGATATCGGGTGGCATAGTCGACGATTACCAGGATGTGTTCGCGGCCACGAGCGGATTTTGGTAATGGCCCTACCAGGTCCATCCCGATGCGCTCGAAGGGCACCTCGATGATGGGCAGCGGAATCAGCGGACTGGGGGGGAGTCCTCGGGGACGTCTTTTGGCAGGCCGGGTAGGCTTGACAGAAGACCCAGACCTCGGCATCCAACCCTGGCCAATGGAAACAGTCCCTGATACGCTGGGTGGTATTGTTGACGCAGAGGATTCCTGCCATCGGATGGGAATGTGCTAGCTCCAGTACAGTCTCCATCTTTGACCGGGGTACCACCAATAACGGTTTTACCTCCCCACTCCGCTGGGCGACACAGTACAACAGGCCATTTCTGACCTCTAAGTGCGGGAGAGGATGAGGGCCAGGGTGCGTCTCCTTCCCATCGACCGCCCTTACTTGCAACCAGCAGTGTTTCAGGCATTCGTCCTCACGCTGTTCCCTGGCAAACGAGCCTCCCTCCATTACCTGTTGAAACACATCAAAGAAAGGGTTAGGGTTCAACGGGGGGGCTCACCTTCTCTCCCGCTGTCGGAGGCAATCAGGGCGGGGTGATGTCCGTTTTCCTGATCGGCCCTCAGGTGGCGGCGACCCCTCTTCCAGCCGGCAGACTGCACGGCGGCGGTCAGCAGCCGGTCGAACCCGGGCCAGTTCCTTCCCAATAGAACCGGCACCGGGAGGTCCTCGACTACTCCGACCTCCACTGGCCAAGAACCGATGCCCGTTGATATCGTCACCACCCGGGCGGGCACGTGTCTGGTATCCCCATGCACGCAGGTGATCGGGAGGAAAGCCCGAGACTCACCCTGGGGTGGGACGATGCGGGTCTGGACCAGGCTAACCGCGCTGCCGGAGTCCAGGAGGGCAGGGAACGCACGTCCGTTCACCATCACGTCCGCCCTATGGGCTCCGGTTGGCAGGTCCTGATGCACGATGCAGCAAAAGCCCTGAAAGACCTGGATGATGGAAGGCCGACCCAACTCGCATGAGCGAGTTATGCACGACCACTGACCTCGGGCAACGAAGGCCACGGCACGTGCCTTCGGTCGGTCGATGTCCACACTTGTGGTCCAAGAGAGGCATCTGTGGCTCAATCTTGCGCAGATGGATGACACCCAGATGTGTCACAACAATTCTCCGCGGTGCAGAAGCAGGCTGAGGCGATCAAGCATATCCTGCCGCTCTGCTACCTGGCCACTTCCTCCGGTACCGGGGCCCTCCCAGATGATGGCACGCCAGAGGCGCAGACCCCCGCGGAGGAAGGCATCTGCCCGACCCCGGCCATTCCATCACCCACGGGTTGGAGAGGGATGCTGCCTGCTGCGTCCCCACCAAAGCTGGGCCCTTATCAGGGCCTGGTGCCCACATTCTCACAAAAAGAGTTTTTCTCCCTGGGATTTTCTCTCTCCACAGCACCCTTGACTCGACGGTGTCCTGGACAAAACACGCTGCCGGCCGCAAGCTCAACCAGACCGCAACACCAAGCAGGTAAGTCAACAGAGCCGTCAACCTCCCCGGGGTTCCGCCCTGTGCGAGGCGACCACTCTGTCAGCCACCGAACCAGCCTCCCATGGCACGGTGAAGCAGATTGTCCCTCTGGTGCCGCTGTCACGGTTCTTGGGCGCTTGGCTAGAGTGCACCAGCCCGTCACGCTGGCTAGAGAGGATGATCTGTCTCGGTTAAGCGATCCAGTTTGCTAGGCACCCGCCCAAGTTTGGGGGCATTCTCCACATCTCAGTTCGAGGGGAGAATGGTCCCGTACTTCGGGCCGAGGTTGCCTCCCTTCTGGCGAAAGGTGTGATCGAACCCGTCCCTCTAACCGAGATGTCTTCTGGGTTTTACAGCCCGTACTTCATAGTGCCCAAAAAAGGTGGGGGGCTGCGCCCAATTCTGGATCTGCGCCTCCTGAACAAGCATCTACACAAGCTGCCGTTCAGGATGCTGACGCAGAAGCGCATCTTGGGCTCAGTTCGTCACCAAGTTTGGTTTGTGGCAATCGACCTGAAGGACGAGTACTTTCACGTCTCCATCCTCCCTCGGCACCGACCCTTCCTGCGGTTTGCGTTAGAGGGAAGAGCGTATCAGTACAAGGTCCTGCCCTTCGGGCTGGCCCTGTCTCCTCAGGTTTTTACCAAACTCGTAGAGGCTGCCTTAGCTCCCCTCAGGGAGCAAGGCGTGCGGATACTCAACTATCTCGACGACTGGCTTATCTTGGCTCACTCGCGAGATGTGTTGTGTACGCACAGGGACCTCGTGCTCCGGCACCTAGACTGTCTGGGCCTGAGGGTCAACCGAGAGAAGAGCAAGCTCTCCCCAGCTCAGAGCTCCTCTTATCTCGGTATGGAACTAGACTCTGTCCGTATGTCAGCGCATCTCACCAATGAGCGTGGGCATGTTAGGCGGACTCCAGCGGTCCCGCTGAAACATTTTCAGAGGCTCCTGGGGCACATGGCATCCTCGACAGGGGTAGTCCCTCTCGGGTTGATGCACATGCGACCGCTTCAGCACTGGCTTCAGAGTCGTGTGCCCTGGATGGTGTGGCACACCGGCACCAGGCGCATTATGGTAATGTCTCAGTGCCTTCGCACCCTCACACCTTGGCTGACCACAGGTCTGAACCTGACTTTTCTCCGAGCGGGGGGTTCCACTCGGGCAGGTTTCGAGGCGTGTCGTGGTCACGACAGACGCCTCCCTGCAGGGGTGGGGTGCCATGTGCAATGGGTACGCAGTATCGGGGAAGTGGACAGGTCCCCGTCTGCGGTGGCACATCAACTGCCTAGTGTTGCTGGCTGTGCTTATGGCACTGAGGAGGCTCCAACCCCTCGTGCAGGACAAACACATGCTGGTCTGGTCATACATCAATCACCAAGGCGGCATACGCTCACGGCAGATGTCACGACTCGCCCAACGCCTCCTCCTCTGGAGTCAGCAGGTGATTAAGTCCCTGCGAGCCACTTTCATCCCGGGCGACCTGAACCAGAAGGCTGATGCGCTCTCTCGTAAGGGGACGCCCCACGGAGAATGGCGACTCCATCCCTGCGCAGAGCAGTTCATATGGGAGCAGTTCGGCCAGGCGCAGGTGGACCTGTTTGCCTCCCCGGATTCCATCCATTGGCCACTTTGTGACTCCCTGACCGAGGGACCTCTCAGCATGTATGCCTTAGCGCACAGCTGGCCGCGGGACAAGCGGAAGTACGCCTTCCCCCCAAGTGAGCCTCCTTGCACAGGTTTTTAGATATCTGATTTTTTTAAATTGACTTTTAAAAGAGTATGTAATTTGATAGCATGTCCTTTGAATTTATAATAAAAACAATGTCACAGAACATCTGAAAATAATAGCCTACATTCATAAGCTCCTATATCCAAACAGTTCTGGGGCATTTTTGACTACCATTGTATTTTTCCTACTATGGAAGTCAATGGGGGCCAAAATCTGTCTGGTTATAAGCATTCTTCCAAATATCTTTCTCTGTGTACATCAAAACAAATACATTTATACAGATTTGGAACAACTTGAAAGTGAGTAAATGATGACAAAATTTTCATTTTTGGGTGAAGTATCCCTTTAAATCAGCAGTAAATGCAGATGAAAATGTCACACCTTCAGTGTCATTTAGCTGGAAAATAATTGTACCATGCTCTGAATGTTTGATTTGTGGCATTGCTTTGTTTATGAGACTTCTGGTCATTTTACAACCACTGAAATATGTAGCAATTACCTGAGCTCTCAGAATGCTTCACTGCCTATTTGGCAAAGGGATACTGGAACTGAATTGTAGTTCAGTTGTCTCATATAATCAAAATCAAATCTTGTCAGGCGTTAAAATGAAAGTCCGTAAATGGTAATTGCTTCATTTGGGTACGTAATAAAAATTGCATACATAAGCTACTACTGAAGGGAGAGAAGTGGAAATCTGAATAACAAAAATAAAATGCCTGTATATTCGTTTTTTCAATTATTATTAGTATTGTTATTCACATCAATACAAATGTATATTTTAGAAATGCAAAGAAAATGAAAGCAAAATAATTTATCTCCTAAAGGCTACTACAGTATTTCAACTGTATTTTAACTTTTCTTTTCTTGTGTTCCTTCCAAAACATTGCATTTTCAAAAATGGTTCAATTACGAAAATCTACTAAAACACACAATGGTAAATAATGTTGTTTTAGTTTAGCCTACCATATACAATTTCTTTATACAAACGTATATAAATATTGTGCCACACGCTAATGACATAACACAGGACAATAAAGATTGAATGTTTTAAGCATAACTGCGGTTATTCGATTGATGCACCTTTAAAACAATTGTTTATCATGGTGTTGGCCCTTGCAAATGACTTGCCTAGATAATTTGATATCTGAGCGCAGGCATCAAGTTGTGTTCATGTCATGCTGAAATCATCATAATTATGATGTGCTAACTTCTAAAAAGTCTTCTCATGCTAATAAAACTCATCATTTTAACTTATGAACACAGATGTTTCTTGAAGGTCATCTTGCACCACCTGATTACACCAATGTCATGCAGAAACAAAGGGGCTGCGAGTTGGTTGACTGCCATATTAAATTGTTAAATAGAACAAAATAATGTTAGCGACCAGTTAAATGTTAATTTCTTTTAAATAACTCTTTCTGTTTGAATGATTCAACATGGCTACTTGGTTCAGAGCCCTGCTCATATCTTTTTGTGTTTCAAGAGGAAAGGAATTGAGGTATGGAATTACATGAAAGTTAGTATGCAAGAATGTTTATTTTTGGGTGAACTATCTCTTTCATTTGTACTTTTATTAAAGTTGTTTTGCCATTTGAAAATGTAAAAAGGGCAAGTTATTTTGTAAAATTAGGAACTGAGATTCTTCTTTAATAACTTAAGTAAATGTGAAACGATTTCCTTGTTTCTACAAAAGCATGCAATCATCTCTTTGAAACATGCTCAAATCATGTTTGAGTCATGTTTTGCCCGATTGCATGCTGTCAATGTCATTAAAACAAACTAGAAGACACGAAAACCCCTTTTTTGGTTTCAGGCATTTGTGATCTACAGTATTTCATAATTATATAGAACATTAATTGATATACTGTATCCACCAAATACTCAAGTTTAACCCAATTCCCATCAAAGTCATCACTATCTTTGGGTTTTACTTAACACAGTCTTTCTGATTCCAAAGGCGTACATGTTTCACCCAAACAATCTTCGCTGTCTGATTTCATTTGGTTATGTGTCTCTTCTGCTATATCCTTTGACCTTTCCTTGGTCCTGCGTGCTTCTGTACGCTCTGTAATTACAAAGAGGAAGCTGTTTGCTGTGACAGACCAGTTTTGATATATAACACATAAGCCAGCTGCTGATGAGCAGTGTTGGGAGTAATGCGTTACAAAAGTAATGTATTGCATAGGGCTGTCAACGTTAACGCGTTAACGCATGCGATTATTTTTTTTAAATTAACGCGTGAGAAAATATGTATCGCAATTAACGCAGGATCCGTTTGTTTTGACATCCTTTGTCTAGCGTTACATTATGTAATCACGCTCTTATTCGTGTACAGGCTTTTAAACCACTTAAGCGCGATTTGAAACAGTTGCCTTGACGCGTTCAATGAAGATAGACAGCTTCTAAACTGTGGGACGCGGCAAAACGCAACGCGAGGTCCAGTCTGGTGTAAACAGTTATGGGCTGAAAGTGTTAAGTTCTCTTTCGTGCTTGAATGGATAAAACCACACAAGATTATGTCAGAAAGCCCGTTTTGTCTAGCATTTTCTTAAGCAAGACTTCAAAGTGTAAAATAAAATCTTAATGAATGCAAAGAGTTGTGAAAATGGGAGTGCGGTCACGGTCAGATCTGCGTACTGAGATAGCTCTTAAAGGGGCCACGTTCTTAAACGTGCTGCTGTGACTCCTGTCACTAACGTTAATCAAAGAACAAAATAAAATAAGAAATCAATGTGATTTTGTAGCTTTAATGAGAATTCTTCTGCATTTAATTTATAATTTAGCATTAAAGACTGTAAAGTGTCCTTCAATTTCTGTATATTTCCTGCATGAGCTCTCAATTATACTGTTGAATGGCTACAATTCATGTTAAAATAATCAATTTAATAGAGACATCAGTTACAATACTAATATCAAAATGTTAGCTTTCATAAAATGATGCTGTTAAAGAAATATGTTGTTTCTACATCAATTTGAAGATTAAATGTGAAATTATTCAAATGTAAAAGTATATTTTAAAATATAATTGTTATGTGCGATTAATCGTGAATAATCACAGAAAATGTGTGATTAATCCGATTAATTTTTTTAATCGATTGACAGCACTAGTATTACAGTAACGTATTACTTTTTGCTGTAACACAGTAGTGTAAGGCATTACTATTTTTATTTTTTTCTCGATTAGAGTTTTGGGTTCCTCGCCACCGTTTGCATACTGTTTTTTGCACTATTTGCCTGGCCGGGGGGCTGCTTTAGAATTTTTAAGTTTTACTTAATTAATATTGCATATAGGAATTTATATTTATAGTCTGTTATATTTCACCTGTGCTTCTCTCTCCTTTATCTTAAATGTGTGTTCTAACTGAGCGTGTGTGTGCGTACTTGTCTGTGTACGTGTGTGTGTGCGTGCACATCCGTGTGTGTGTGTCTATGTATATGTGTGTTAGTACGTGTGCATATTGTGTGTGTGGAGTGTTTTGTATGTGGGTATGTCTGTCTTCTGTGTTTTCAACTTTTTCTTGTTTTTGCAGGTACAACTTTAATTGTTTTGCTTATAGTCAATATGTCTTATGTACAGCTGCTTTGAAGTGAAGTGAAAGTGACCTATTAGTCAGATATGGTGACCCATACCCGAAATGTGACCTCTGCTTTTAACCCATCCAGAGAGTAGAGAACACACGCACAGCAAGTGGTGAACACACGTACACCCGGAGCAGTGGGCAGCTATCACTGCAGCGCCCGGGGGGGTAAAGGTGCCTTGCTCAACCCGCCAGCCTTGAGAATCGAACCGGCAACCTTCTGGTCACGAGTCCGACTCTCTAACCATTAGGCCATGACTGCCCGACCATTGTACCAAGTGTTCAGTAATGCTTGCGTTACCACAAACTTTTCGCCCGCGAGACATTAACAAATCAAAAATCCCGCAAGTAAGTTCTATTTCCTGTTTGTGAATAGACACGTTTGGTGTCATTCATCTCCCTCTGGCTGGTGGAACTTTGTATTTTGTATTGTAACGCAGCATGATTTCAGCCTCTGAGCTCGAGGTTCGCTGTAAACCCTAGCAGTGTTGCCAATAGCAGTTTTTTGTATTTAAATGTGTTTAATCTTAGTATTTTTGTATTTTCAAACTAAAATACTTTTTGCCAATCAACCTTCTTATTAGACGGCATGGATGGGCAGTGTTTCAAATAATTCTTTTCAAGTTTCAAGTAATCTGTAATGTATTACATTTTGGAAGTAACTTGCACAATACTGAGTCACATTTCTCTGCCTTTATGAGGAGCAACAAGGGTTTTCCTTGATGGATTGCTAGTCTAATTACAGTTAGCACAACGCTAACTGTACATGCCTAGTGTTGTCATAGCAATAATTGCATTGTATATACAGTATACTGTAAATAGAGTGCAAATATAGTATGAGTTTTCTTGCATCAATAAGTTGCCTTTGACAAACAAGCCCGTCATGCATATATAGCAATCAATGCTCTAAGGTGACATTCACACAACACCGTTTTCAAACAAAAATGAAAAGCTTTTCATACGTTTTGCCTGTTCATTTACATAACTACTGTTTTGGTGGCCTGAAAACGCAAACTTTACAAACGGGTTAAAAAACACAAATTTGTGAAAACAGTGATGTCATGTGCATGTGTATTACATGTTTAGTCATTTATATTACAGAGTTACTTGACTTAACGTTGGCTTAACGTCTGATGCATAAGGTACACTTTTCTGGAAACACTTCAGCACGTTCGAAGTCGTCATCTGATTGGTTGAATTTCACAGGATTTCCAGGAGACGGCGCGTTCTTTAATGGTCTGCCTGGAAACAACAAGAAGCCGTCTGATCTATGAAGTAAGCTGTCGTGTTTACAATGGTTGCTATAAGAATTCATCACGATCAACTAAAAGCTTAATTCCTAAAGGCATGCAAGGTATGCAAGGCATAAACTTATAATCATTTTGTTGCTGTTAAATTTTGACACGTTTGTGAATGTACACCGGTCTGTTACTGCAGGGACATTTCCACACCTCTAAACATGACGCGGCACAAAACAAAACGTGATTGGTGGCTTTACCTGTCAGTCAAATGGCCTCTTGGCGGGCCTTGGCCAAAGAAAATGTGATTAGTTCCAGACCTTCAGTATGAAGGTCTACGCGAGACTACTTGTAGTAATAAACCAACCTTATCGTCCATCCAGACAAATTTTCGAAATGCTTTCCCAATTTTGATTGTTTGTATTCACATTTGTAGAAAAATGTGTACGTGCTCAGCCATGTAGGCCTTGTGTTTCTTTACTTGTAGGCCTAGTGTTTCTTCTTTTAAAGTGATATCACCAGCTACTGGCCTGGGATGCATACAGCATTTTAGTAGTATTTGTGGATCTACGTGAACCGGGCTCGCTTTGATAATGTTGTCATTTCTATGCAAAACAAAAAGCAAGTACATTTCCACATATATAATTCCAGCCGTTGATTGCTAGAGTTCCGTGACACAGTGCATACATATCTGTCATGACTCTGCTTCATCATGTCATGTTTATTCTTGGTCTTGTAGCAGAGTCATGACAAAGCCTTAGGTTTTATGTGGAGAGATTATTGACCTTTCGGCTTTCCATACTCTCTCTCTCTGGTCCGCGTCTCTGTTCCCGCCATCTCGTTTCCTCTTTAACTTTCCCTGAGTGTTTCATTACCCACACCTGCCCTTGTTGATTTGTCTTCCCTATAAATGCCCTTATGTTTCTTTGTCTTGTGCTCGTGGATTGTACGGTGTACGTTTGTTGTGCTCATCTGCATTGATGTCTTCCTTACGTTCCATGTGCTCCATGTTCGCTGTGTCCTGTGTTCCTGTTTGCCATGTGAATCCCCTGTCTTAGTAAGTGTTTAGTTTAGCCTTTGTCAAGTATTGTCTAGTTTAGTGTTCCCTTTCTGTCGGTCTCTCGACATTGTGTCGAACCGACAGAATGGGGTTTGTCTTGAGAACCTATCATATTCTGAGTATTTAGAAAAGGCGAATGAAATTTGGCGAATGAAATTTGCATGCCGGGTTCCTCCCCGGATGTCCGGGTATAAGAGGGAAGCCGGCGTGCCCATTCATTCACCTTTTGTTCTTCAGAGCCTTAGCATCTGATGAGCGATCTTCAGATCTTCGTTGATCCTATACTGCTGGAATCTACGACGTGGTGCAGCGGACGGTCCCTTCCTGCAGCGACTTTCCCCTGGGCGTCTCGGCAGTTCCGGAAGTGTCCGAGCAATTCTTTTTCTAAAAGAATTCTAAAAGACCCCTGTTTGGGTCTCCAGCACGCTGAGGCAGCCTTCGTGGATACGTCCTGCCCGCACTGCGGGCGGATGGCGATCCAGACGTTGCGGTCACGGGTGGCTGTATTCTTTTTGGATAAAGCCACCACCTCGTCTGCTACCCGATCTGTGACGGCAGTGACTACGGCCCTGCCGCCCGCTTCGGTTAGCACCGGGGGTGATATGGGGATCACTGTGAACGTTATCCCGCCAGCCGCAGGCTCACGGACCGTTCACGCCCCATCTCGCTCGTCTGACCGTTCCTCAAAAGACGGGTCCTACCCCGTCTTGTTCCTCCGCCACGTACTCGGAAGTGCGTGACGAAGATGAGATGTCGATCACAGCATCGGAGGGTGATCTTTTGGCATCCGACCCCGACGATTCCTCAGAACTCCCTCCCCCGGGGGGTCGAGCCCAAGAAGAAGCGGACGTTGAGATGTCAACCATGCTTTTCCGGGCCGCCGCGAGCATTGGGCTGCAGTGCACAGCACCGCCTCTACCCCAGCGCTCGCGGCTGGATACGTGGTACCTGGGGTCTGAGCGCGGCTCCAAGCCGCGCCCAGCTCCGGTCCCGTTCTTCCCGGAAGTGCATGAGGAGCTGAGTAAAACTTGGAATGCGCCCCTCACAGCCCGTTCCAATCAGAAAAGCTCAGTCGCCCTTACTACCCTCGATGGTGGGGCGGCCAGGGGCTATGTCGAGATTCCCCAGGTGGAGATTCCCCAGGTGGAGTGGTGCACCTGTGCCCGCAGACAGCGGCCACCTGGAGAGCTCGGCCTAGACTCCCATCCAAGGCATGTAAGTTTTCGGCATCGCTGGTGTCGAAGGCTTACACGGCTGCGGGTCAGGCCGCCTCCTCCCTCCACGCCATGGCCATCCTGCAGGTCCACCAGGCCAAGGCGTTGAAGGAGCTCCACGAGGGTAAGACCGACCCAGCGGTGATGCAGGAACTCCGTACCGCCACCGATCTCGCTCTACGGGCGACTAAGGTGACGGCACCAGCAGCCGTTGCGGAAGCAGAGCGGCCCTGACGGAGAGACCCCAGGGAGATCGAGATTACCATCGCGCCCGATTCCAGCCACTCCATCGCTGGATCGGATAGGGACGATTCCTGCCCCGTCCTAACATCAGCTGGTCCCCACTGGGGGGCCAGCGCCCACTTCCTCACAAAAAGAGTTTCCTCTCTCCCTGGGTTTTCACAGCCGTTACCACCCTCTGGTCGACGGTGGACGGCAACTCGATGTTGCGTCACGGCGAAGCGCAATGTCGAGTATAAACACCAGCCTTCAGCACTCTCAGACAGACAGTGCGTCGAGCCGGACAATCGCCAGGCAGGAAAAACAGCAGAGCCGATCTCCTCCCCGGGGGTCCTCCCCCGGCAAGGAATCCGTACTGCTAGCCATCGAACCACCCTCCGCGGGGGCGATGAAGCAGATCAAACCTCTAGTCCCCCTGTCTCGGTTTCTGGGAGCTTGGTTTCAGCTTCCCAGACTGTCAGGCTGGCTGAGGAAGACGATTCGTCTCGGCTACGCGATTCAGTTCGCTACACGTCCGCTCAGGTTCCGGGGCGTCCTTTTTTCCTCAGTCAGAGGCAGGGATGCCCCCATACTTCGGGCGGAGGTCGCCTCCCTTCTGGTGAAGTGAGTGATCGAGCCCGTCCCACCAGCCGAGATGTCCAGCGGGATTTACAGCCCGTACTTCATTGTCCCCAAGAAAGGCGGGGGGTTGCGCCCTATCTTGGATCTGCGTGTTCTGAACAGGCACCTACACAAGCTGCCTTTCAGTATGGTCACGCAGAAGCGCATCCTGACGTCCGTCAGGCGTCAGGACTGGTTCATGGCAATCGACCTAAAGGACGCGTACTTTCATGTCTCAATCCTCCCTCGACACCGGCCGTTCCTGCGGTTCGCGTTCGAGGGACGGCATATCAGTACAGGGTCCTCCCCTTCGGTCTGTCCCTGTCTCCACGGGTCTTTACGAAGGTCGTGGAGGCTGCCATCCTTCCCCTCAGGGAAGGAGGTGTGCGGGTACTAAACTATCTTGACGACTGGCTCATCTCGGCTCACTCGCGAGATTTGTTGTGTACACACAGGGACCTGGTGCTCCGGCACCTACAGTAGATCGGTTGGGGCTACAGGTCAACTGAGAAAAGAGCAAGCTCTCCCCCGCGCAGAGCATCTCCTTTCTCGGTATGGAACTCGACTCTGTCTCCATGACAGCGCGACTGACTACAGAGCGCACCCGGTCAGTGTTACACTTCAGCACTTCAGGCAGCCAGCGGTCTCCCTGAAACAATTTCAGAGGCTCTTGGAGCACATGGCATCCTTGGCGGGGGTGGTCCCCCTAGGGTTGATGCACATGCGACCGCTCCAACACTGGCTACAGAGCCGAGTTCCTTGGAGAGTGTGGCACACTGGCAGCAGGCGTGTAGTTATCACGCCCTTCTGCCAGCGCACCCTGACCCCTTGGTCGTCTATGGCCTTCCTAAGGGAGGGGTCCCCCTAGGGCAGGTATCAAGACATGTCGTGGTAACGACGGATGCCTCCCTTCAGGGCTGGGGTGCTGTGTGCAACAGGCACGCAGTGTCGGGGCGATGGACGGGCCCCTGCCTGCGTTGGCATATCAACTGCCTAGAGTTGTGGGCTGTGCTACTTGCATTCAAGAGGTTCCAACCTTTCGTGCAGGGCAGGCACGTTCTGGTCTGGTCGGACAGCACAGCTGCCGTGGCGTATATCAACCACCAGGGTGGCTTTCATTCACGACAGCTAACACGACTCACCTGACGCCTCCTCCTGTGGAGTCAGCAGGTGATCAGCTCCCTGCAAGCCATACACATCCCGGGCGACCTGAACCAGACAGCAGACTTGCTCTCTCATCAGTGGTCACCTCGCGGAGAGTGGCGACTCCACCCCCACGCGGTTCAGCTCATATGGGAGTTCGGCCAGGCGCAGGTGGACCTGTTTGCCTCCCCGGACTCCACCCATTGTCCACTTTAGTACTCCCTATCCGACGGTCCGCTCAGTACGGATGCCCTTGCGCACAGCTGGCCGCGGGACAAGAGGAAGTACGCCTTCCCCCCAGTGAGCCTCATTGCACAGACCCTGTGCAAGGTCAGGGAAGAGGAGCATCAAGTGCTACTAGTTGCGCCCTATTGGCCCAACCGGACTTGGTTCTCAGAGCTGGTGCTTCTGACAACAACTCCCCCCTGGCCGATTCCCCTGAGGATGGACCTCCTTTCTCAGGGGAAGGGCACGTTTTGGCATCCCAGGCCAGACCTCTGTGTATGAAAGTGTATGTTTAGCTATAGCCACACATCACGATCCAGTTGCTGGTAAGTCTCTAGGACAGCACGACCTGGTCACCAGGTTCCTGAGGGGCGCGAGACGGTTGAATCTGCCTCGCCCGCGCCCCGTATCCTCTTGGGACCTCGAAGTGGTGCCCAAGTGCCCAAGGTTCCCACCACTCCCTTCCGGGACCAGGTGGTGAACTTGCAGGTGCTCCCCACCGGGAAGGAAGACCCAACCCCGTCCGTGTTGTGTCCAGTACGTGCACTGCCCTCTACTTGGACCGCACGCAGAGCTTCAGAAGCTCTGAGCAGCTCTTTGTCTGTTTTGGAGGTCAGCAGAAGGGGAGAGCTGTCTCCAAACAGAGTTTGGCGCACTGGATCGTGGATGCCATATCCTTGGCATACCGGTCGCAAGATCGCCCCTGCCCCTTAGGAGTTAAGGCACATTCCACTCGTGGTGTCGCCTCCTCGTGGGCACTGGCTCAGGGCGCCTCTCTGGCAGACATCTGCAGAGCTGCGGGTTGGGCTACGCCCAATACCTTTGCAAGGTTCTACAACCTCCGCGTGGAACCGGTGTCAGCCCGCGTCCTGCAGGGCAACAGGTAGGACCGGCAACCTTTAGGGCGTACGCCTGCGGAAGCCCTTCCCCCTCCGTGGGAGTAGTGGCGATCCCGCCTCACTTCTTTCCCCTCAGAACAGGCATTCCATCCATCGCTAAGCACCCTTCCAGGGGACAGGCTGGGCAGAGCAGCCCTGCCCCCTTAGGCCGGGGAACAGTTGAGTTATCTCCCAGATGGCTCTAACCGGACCTAGTGCTCCAGACGTGGTAACCCCCCCTCCGTGGGCTGTTCCGTCTGATGTATCCTCATGAATGGTTCCCACCTTGGCAACCCATGACCTCCCCAGGTGGACTCCCACCTTGCGGTTAACTCCTGCAGTCTGCACTTTCGTCCCATGAGTTCTCCCCTGATGGTGAGACCATGTGGTGTCTCCACTAATTCCTCCCTACGGTAGGTAGTGGCCTCTGCAGCGTTTTTCCCACAGGGGGAATAATGCTTACCCAGTGGCCCGTACGGTGCCGGGCGGCTTCTCGCCATTTAGAGAACTAGGCCTCCGCCCGTGACGGCCGCTGACAGGGGCCTTCCCAACTTTGTGTAAAGCTCTGGGTCCCCCTTCCTATCCACTGGATGGTCATAATTTCGCTTTAGCGTTTCGTCTGACTCGCCCAGGTCAGTCAACGTCGCTCCGCAGAGATTGTGACACGGCTCAGTGCTGTGGCGTCTTACATAGGAACCCCATTCTGTCGGTTCGACACAACGTCGAGAGACCGACAGAAAGGGAACGTCTTGGTTACGGTTGTTACCTCGGTTCCCAGATGGAGTGAACGAGACGTTGTGTCCCTCATGCCACAACTCTGGCCGCCCACCCCAGCGGTCGGGGGAGGATGCTTAAGGCTCCTCAGACCAAAGGTGAATGAATGGGTACGCCGGCTTCCCTCTTATACCCGGACATCCGGGGAGGAGCCCGGCATGCAAATTTCATTCGCCAATTTTCATTGGCCTTTTCTAAATACTCAGAAGATAATAGGTTCTCAAGACAAACCCCATTCTGTCGGTTCGGTACATCCGTAACCAAGACGTTAGTTAGCCTAGGTCCTGTTGTTCGATTATTATTGTGTTACCTTTTCGTTTACCCCCTCGTGGGTGTTTAGTTTCTGTTTTTGTTATAAATAAAGTCTTGTTTGTTAACCCCGTCATTGCCTGCCTGCATCTGGGTTCTTCCTTCAGCCTCACGTTCGTGACAGAATCCACGAGCCAGAATTGAACCCAGCAGGCAAAATGGAGGCAAGGCGATCCAGGCAGGCTCATCTCCTCTGCGGTCTGCGACAGGGCTACTCCGACGTCTTGGAGTTTGCCGACCGATTCTTCGAGACCGCAGGGGAGATGGTCCATGATGAGAAGGAACAGATGGCTATGTTAAACGGTGGTCTGAACGAACCGCTGTCACGGGCAGAAATGAGGATGCTGAGACCGCTGGGCTTCACGGACATGATCAGGTATGCCATGAATCGGCCGGAGCCCAGGGTCTCAGTCAAGCCCAGTCTTTCTTCCCAACTGCCCGCGATCACGGAGGGTCGCGTTATACAGATCGGGGTCATCTCCTCCCCTGCCCATCAGCAGCCGGGGCCGGCGGAAATGTAGGGAGTCGTGGGACTCCCCGTCCGACGCCTCCGGTGCAGAGCTAACCGGGCTCCCCCTCGCTTCTCAGCGACCGACCACACAGCCGGTGTGCCGGAGATCCAGCCGGCATCCAGTCCGGTGGTCCCGCCGGTGGTCCAGCCGGCGGTCCAGCCGGCGTCCCAGCCGGCGTCCAGTCCGGCATCCAGTCCGGCATCCAGTCCGGTGCGGCCGGCGTCCAGTCCGGTGTCCAGTCCTATGTCCTGGTCGGGATCCAGCCTGGTGCAGCCGGCCTTCCAGCCGGCGACTCAGCTGGCCTTCCAGCCGGTCCCCAGTCCAGCAGCCAAGCTGGCCCCTGGGAAACTCCCAGGGTCAAAGACTGTCCCCCCCAGGACTTCCCCGAAGTCCCCCAGGACTCCGCGCCCTCGAGCGCAGCCGGGGACTAAGACTTTTTTCCCCAATCCTTTTGGTTTACCCTCCATGAACTCTTGTTTTGCCCAGCCCCCCTCCCTTGTTTGTTGTTTTTGTTATCACACCCCAATCCGTATGTCGTTCTCTCATGTCTGCCTGTGATTATGTTTTCATTGTTTTGTTGGTTCTTGTCTTTGGTCCAGTCTGTCAGGTCTTGTTAGTCAACCCCTTGGTGAACACCTGGAGGTGTTCATTAAGGGGGGGGGGGGGGCTCTGTCACGGTCCCACCTTCCTGTTTCTGAATTTCTATTCATGTGGCGGGATCGGGGCAGAGCCCTTAGGTTTTATGTGAGAAAACCATGAGTTGTTTTTTTTAATTCTAATGTGTTTTCTCGTGTCTCGTCAGTGGCCCCGCCCTTCTCGTTCCCTGTATTGTTTCCCGTCCGTGGCTAATGTTTCCCACCTGTCCTAGCTCGTTATCCCTCGTTTGTCTTGCCTTTATATACCCTCATGTTTCATTGTCTTGTTGCTCGTGCATTGTATATGGTGTCTTCGGTGGCATTCCTTGTTATTTGTATCCTGATTACTTGTTTCTCCCGTGCTCGTGTTCCGTTTGGAGTGTCCTGTCAGTCTTAGTAAGTGTTTAGTTTGGTTTATCTAGTGTTGTTTATTTTCAGTTTAGTGTTAGTTAGTCTTCATCCTGTCATTATATTATTGTATTGAGTTTTCCCCCATCGTGGGTTTTGTTTTGTGTGTTATGTAAATAAAGTCTTGTTTTTGTTAACCCCTTCACTGCTGCCTGCAATTGGGTTCTCTTTCGCACACGATTCCTGACACATATCAGTATGTGTGTTCACTGGGAATCAAACCTTTACAATGCTAATGGAATGCTCTACAGTATTACCATCAGTATTATTACACATTCAATATGTCTTAATTATAACACATATCACAATCCCAAAATTACCGTCAATATGTTGCATATGCATGCAAATGACATCTACACAATAATAGCCTCAGACTCATTGCTGCAATAAGAAAAGCAGTGTTCATCTATTATTACTTATTAGACCTACACATTATTGAGACAGGTCCCTAATTACAAGTTAAAGAAATTGTGTACATGGGTAATAGTGATGCAATTGTGTGCACTTTCATTTTATTCATTTTTTTAATCTGTAAAATAAAGATGAGCACTAGAGCAAGTGAGTCCAAAACAGTTGTGTGTTTAAGCTTCCTTTAAGTGAGACTTCAGTGATTTGTAATTAGATGCCACCGAAGGATGAAATAATGGACCAAAAGAACATTAGACCGTAATTAGCTAACTATGCTTAAAAGCACCCAAGGTCAGTGTGATTCTTATTTTTACGGCTTTCATAGGCCTACTGTAGATGTTGCTTGATGTGTTTAAAGAGCAGGTTTCAAGGTTTTTGTAAGTGTCCTAATGTTGTATTAGAGTTCCCAACGACATGTTCAAATGTATCAAAGGTAAAAAAACGGTGCTATTTTCTTAAAATATGCATTTAGTATCTAACCATTTCTCATAGATCCCTAAACGATTCCTCCGAAGCTGTTCAAATTTTCTGCTTCTCTAAGCTCCTCCCTACCGCGAGTCCAGTGTGCTCCGATTGGCCAACTGGCCCAATCAGTTGTGATTGGTCTTTCTTCATACACTGCGTGTCAGAAACGAAACGCCCATTACCACAGTTCTTATCTCAGGAAGGTTTTTGTAAACAAAGACGCTGTAAGTCTATAAAAATGGCATCAGTATTACCATATCACAAGTATTCCATCTACCTTCATAAACCATTCAGACTATTGTTTCCTATTGATCTTTTTTCGTCATAGCTGTGGGAGAACAACAACAGCTCTATCCAAAAGTTGATCATTACTTTGATTATACAGAGAGGAGTAAATGAGCAAGTTAGCGAGAGCTTCCAAAGATAATGCACACACCTTTACATAATAAAATGATATAGTGCTGCAGTCCGTTTTTAAAATAATGACAAGCAAACCGTTTTGTTTGAAGGCGATCGTGACCACAGCTAAACTTTACACACTTGACAAAACCATAATGTGAGACACATTAGCAAAGTGCTACCGTGACTAAACGATAAAGGGATACAGTTTGTACAATACTACGACATGTAGAATGACAACAGTCTACAATAACCGCCACATTATTAGGTGTGTTGGATTTTTAAAACTGTAACACTGTTATACGTTGTTTACCTGGAAACCTACAGCTGTACTACATATACAACACGGATTAGCACAATTACTTTATATTGTAAGCCCTCAATTTAACATGTACACATAACATATTTATCATACTTACAGCTGGTGGTTCTGAGATGCTTGTTGGTCCAAATAAAGTTCTTATTAACTTGTCTTTCAGGGTCAAGCGGCTGGCAAATCCCGCGTTGAACTCGCCAAAATTTGAGAAGCAGTCATCGGTAAAAGGACGAGCACATAACACAAGGTTGGAATTTTACTGCAGTGGTATCGTGGAAAAATTTTTTTGCCACTGATCCTTCACATTGTCATCCTTTGGCAGTGAAAACAAAGTACATTTGCGTTCACAGCACAAAACACAGCATCTCCTCGACATGTTGTATACGCAATACTACCCGAAGTGCTAGTGGGCAGGTCAGAGTGTTCCTGTTTCGCGGGAAGGCGGGGATTGTGCTGATGCATTACACTGTGACGTATAGATGTTACACTCAAAAGATTTGAAAGCCTAACGATTTGTTTGGGCGATTCGGAGTCGACTCCTTACTTTTGAAGCCAATATCTTAATTTATCATGTACTTTTTGGATTAACGACTTTGCAGATCGTTAAAATTGAAGGAAAGCTATGTTACACACTGCAATGCCGGCAATTTTATGAGATTCGTGAAGCCTGCTCTTTAAGGGCATTTTTCATGGCCATTATACAGACCCAGTAGTTTAGATTTTGTTTACATTGTTTGCTTTGATATTTGAGATTATTGATTCCTTACAATTACCATGTTGTCCCAGAATTGAATACATGTCGCCTTCATTTAGGGTTAGCAATGTAAACAAAATACAAATCCCCCTAATTCCAACAGTAAGTGGCTTATTTAACTATTGAAAATAACATAGTCAGTTGATTTTGTTACAGGTTTACTAAATGTGCCTACAGCAAAATATTGCACAAATACATTTTTCACATGGGTTCTAAAATATATGTCCTAGCCCCTCCCTCCCCCCATCCCCCCCCC
>NW_026634301.1:216738-256658 GCF_024868665.1 Triplophysa rosa | reverse complement strand
CCCCCCCCCCCCCCTTCTCGATAACGCCCCAGCTGCGGAGAGCAGTCAGGTAATTCACATTTTATCATCTGTCCTTCAAATGAATGTCAAGGGATTGAGAGGCCCTATGGTTATTCAACCAAAGGATTGCTTATGGAACCATGAGAAGTCATTATTTTTAAACTCTACCTGGTTTATGGTAATGGTGCTATGGCTGATGGAACGTAGAACAGAATAGAGTACATAACATAATATACCGAGAGTATAAAACCATTTAAATTCATAAGTCATAAAACATTTTATCTGTCTATTGCTTGTCTCATGTAAAACACCTAAGATTTCTAAAAACAACTTGATAGATCCAGCTTGGCTTTTGAAATTTACAGTAGGTCACGATTGATCCCACACCGTAAGAAATATATTGTGAAAATTACAGTAATTTACTGGCAGCCATTGACAAGTAATACACTGTATTTTAAAATACAGTAAGTTACTTGTCAATGGCTGCCCGTTAGTAACTGTGATTGTTTATTACAGTAAGTTACTTGTCAATGGCTGCCAGTTAGTAACTGTGATTGTTTATTACAGTAGGTTACTTGTCAATGGCTGCCAGTTAGTAACTGTGATTGTTTAATACAGTAAGTTACTTGTCAATGGCTGGAGGTTAATTATTGTGTTTTTACAGCAATTTGATTATCAATGGTTGCTACTTAGTTATTGTGTTTTCTTGTGTTTTCTTACAGATAATGTAGGTGATTTGGAAACAGCCCCTGACTTAAGAATATAATTATTAATGTGGTTTTAGTTTACTAACTTTCTTAGGATGATTGCTTAAAAGTGAACCTAGAGCCAAAACCAAAATGAATCACAGATCACTTATTCTGGTTTGGTATCTTTACGACTTACAGTTTCTGACCGTAAGAATAATACTATTAAGAAAAAAAACTCAGTACAAATTCAATAGAGTTCCAGCACTTTATGCTTGGACTGATACAAGTTGATCACACTGTTTGACAAATACACTGTCTCTATTTTAATGTAAAGCACAATTTGAAAACATTTCCTAAACAAACAACAAAATGCAAAAATATGGCAGAAAATGTAATCATCCCCCCAAACAAGTCCACTTATAAACACTGGGGAACACTGCTAATACAGTGCTGCTATGTACGCTAAAGGAAATAAATACTCTAGGTAGACTAACTCCAACTGTGTCTCAAATAATGCAAACAAAATGTACAATAAAGATGGGTGTATAGTGCATACTTCACAGCTGAACTGAATGGATTGATCCACATGAAATGTTACAGAAGATTTCTGAAAAACAAATAATAAATAGTAAATGATACTATATACATTTAGCTTAAATAAACATTCAACTTTACTGCCATCAGGCCATAATGTTATTTTATAATAAATATTTATTGACAATAGTTTGAGTTAAAATTGTCTGTTAATATTGATCTGAGATTTTATCTCTAAACTAAAAAAAGGGTGAAATATGGACAGTCACATATAAAGCATGATGACACCCTAACGTTAAAACGTCCACCTGCACTGTCAACGACTAACTACTGTTATGTTACTGTTAATAAAGTGACAAAGTTTAGTCCAAAGAAAACTTAAGAAACTTACCACTACTACGCAAACTGTGCAGCTGCTGCAGGTTGGAATAGTGGTGGAATAGGTGGAATAGTGGTGGAATAGTGGAATAGTGAAAAGATGGTGCGGCGCCAAAGACTATAGATGCCAAAGAGGTGAAACTCTGGTGCTTCTTGGGAAACAGCGCGGCCGCCATTTTGGGGTGAAAATGCTTTTTAACTGACATGGTTTCTAGGGTTTTTGTCATCATTTATTATCATCATTCAGGTTGGATTTTAGCTTCAATGTTTTTTTTTTAACAAAGCAGCTCATATTGCCATCGCGACAGATAAAAAGACGAGTTGCTTTCACCCCAAAATGGCAAAAGTCGCAGGGTGCTGGTGTTGCAATGGAACGTTCTATTGGGTTTCGGCTCTTGGTATCTATAGTCTTTGGCGGCGCTGCTCTGCTCCCGGACGGCGTGTGACATCAAAGTACCGCGAGAATGATTGTAATAGTTACGGAGTGTCGGTACACGATCTTTCACGGTATTTTGATGTAATTTCGGTGATCGGATTTGCGCAGCGCTGCATGACGTTTAAGTCATTAGGGTTAAGGCTGCAGGAAATGGACATCGCGGGCCACAGAGTTTAGAACCACCAGTAGCCTGCATCATAAACCTGTGTCAATGCCATGTATTTTTGCTGCTTGTAAACAAATCCTTATGACAACTCAATAAATGATTTATTTGAGAAAAGTCTATTTTCACAAAAATATGTCATAATCAATTAACAACTCAACTCAACTCAACTTTATTTATATAGCGCTTTTACAATTTTCATTTTTACAAAGCAGCTGCACATGAGACACATTGACTACAAGCAAAACAATCAAAGTTGTACCTGCAAAAACAAGAAAAGGTTGAAAACACAGAAGACAGACACACCCACACACAAAACACTCCACACACACAACACGCACACACAGACACACACACACACACACACACACACACACACACACACACACACGTACGTACACAGACAAGTACGCACACACACACACGCTCAGTGAGAGCACACATTTAGGATAAAGGAGAGAGAAGCACAGGTCAAATATAACAGATAATAAATTCCTATATGCAATATTAATTAAGTAAAACTTTAAGATTCTAAAGCAGCCCCCCCGGTCAGGCAGATAGTGCAAAAACAGTATGCAAACGGTGGCGAGGAACCCAAAACTCTAATCGAGAAAAAAAACCTCAGGAGAACCCAGGCCCAACCAGGGGATTCCAGTTCCCCTCTGGCAAAAGCTGCTGCCTCTGCACAAGCTCCAGAGAGCTTGCACAACAAGGCTAAATAAAATAAATAAACTTAATAATAAAATAAATTATAGTTTAAGATTATCATTAATAATCTAATAGCATTTGAAGTTTTGTGGTGAAGACATGTCAAGAGACCGCGTCCTTCTTTATCCAGCTCTATCATCTCAGCTCTTGTCAGGTCCCCACTTCCCATTCTCCGCTCTACCATCAGGTCAGGCCATGAACTGCATCCTGCTCGCTGTGGTAACCTTGGAACAATGAGACAAGACTGGCTGAGAGTAGAGTACTGTTCTGTACTCTTTGATGCAACAAGTACATCAGTTGTGTTTTTGGTTCCGGTTGATCTAACTAATGCAGCCTAAACCCTCTGAAGATTTATATTATGGAAGAGTAGTGTATGCAAGATTAAAAAGATGCGTCTTTAGTCTAGATTTAAACTGACAGAGTGTGTCTGCCTCCCGGACAGTGCAGGGAAGACTATTCCAAAGTTTAGGCGCTAGATAGGAAAAGGATCTACCACCTGCACTTGATTTTGAAATTCTAGGTATTACCAACTGACAGGACGCCTGAGAGCGTAATGCACGTGAAGGACTGTAATACAAAAGGAGTTCATTCAAGTACTGAGGAGCTAAACCATGTAAGGCTTTATAGGTAATAAGCAAGATTTTAAAGTTAACGCGATGCTTTATAGGTAACCAGTGCAAGGTTGACAGAACCGGGCTAATATGTTCATACTTTTTTGTACGTGTAAGAACTCGAGCTGCCGCGTTTTGGACCAATTGGAGTTTTTGTAATAAGCCTGCAGGGCAACCACCTAACAGTGCATTACAGTAATCTAGTCTTGATGTCATGAATGCATGAATTAACTTCTCTGCATCTGAGATTGACAGCATATGACGTAGTTTAGATATATTCTTAAAATGGAAAAACGCAATTTTACAGGTGTTGGCGACGTGGCTCTCAAATGACAGATTACTATCGAATAGAACGCCAAGATTCTTTGCTGACGACGAGGGTTTTATGGAACATCTGTCAATAGTTAAACAGTATTCTTGGTTGTTACTTATAGCAGTTTTCGGTCCAATAAGTAACACTTCCGTTTTGTCCGAGTTCAGTAATAGTCCGAGTTCAGTAATAACAGAAGGTTACAAAACAGTTCAATGTTTAATGTCTAGTTGTGATAGACTCAAAAGACTAAAATAAGATATTAAAAGCTTGTGCGAGACATTTGTATCCTTTAAATAATGATCGTACTTTGTTTTGGATCATGTCCCATGTCAGAGGTACCCCGAATATTACACAAAAGTTTCTCAATTCCAAGTTTCACTGTACAGTAATACCTGTGAACTGGAAAATCTCTGTTTTAATTATTTAAACCCTTTCTAATATAGAACTATGAACATTCACGCTTGATTGTTGTGATTTACCACAGGCCAGTGTTAGTTAGGTTAACAAAGTCATTTTTTAGCACATTGCTCAAATGTGATTTTCACAATATTTTGATCAGTATTGTAATTTCTCATTGAATACACATTAATGCTCTGTGGCCCCTAATACGTTATTTCCAGTGCATGAACACAGTGAATTACTGTAGATTTCACATAGTACTTGTTTGTTGTGACTTTCTACTGGACAGTACTGGTTACTGTGACTTTGTACAGCACATTCCTCTTTAATGTGATTTTCACAATATTTTGACCAGTATTGTAATTTCTCATTGAATATACAGTAATTCACTGTGACCCCTAATACAGTTATTTCCAGTGCATGAACACAGTGAATTACTGTAGATTTCACATGTATTTTTTACAGTGCATAAGAACGGATAAAGTATGTAGTCAAAGAAAGAACTAAATCTTCATTGACTTCAGAAGTAGATAACATTCACTGTAAAAAATGAGTCGTGGCCCTAGTAATATGGCTCAATTAAATAGGCTGATTTTCCTCAAAAAAATAAGTTTTGCACATTACTTAATTTCTTGCTATAAATGTTACAAAATTTATTGAGATTGTAGTTTGCTTAAAATAATGAGTAAACACAGCAAGTAATTTTTAGTAAAGTCGCATGAATCTGGTTATTAGTCAATTTGACAAAACATTTTAAGATTCGGTTAGATCATTAACTTGTTTTATACTAAAATGTTTTATAAAATAAATCCCCCCAATAGTGTGAAGATACATGTTTCTTAGTGTTTTCATTTTAAATAAGTTTAATTGTGGTGCTGCACGTTTCTTAGTGTTTTAAATAAGCTCCTAGATATCAAATGTACAGAAACATGCGTGCACAGCGCGCTTCAACTTTTGTGAGAAGAAAGTTTATTTAAGTTGCTTAAATGAGATTTGTGGTACAATCACGATTGCCTACTTTTATGAAGGCATGAAAACACGTTGATAGTTATATTCGCCGTCCAGCTCCTTGAGCTTTTTAGTTTCAATTTGACACATGCGCCACATTAACAGACAACGTTTTTAAGTGAGTTAAAAAGAGCGCGAAGCCGTCATTGCTTTATTTCAAACCTTTCATCTGTTTATCTATACCGCGTGCGAGCGTTGCGATGCATCGCGACAAACGCCTTGTTGTTAATGGTCTCTGTTATCTTTTTTCATGTCGCATCTTGAGGTGCGGACAGGGTGTGACCGTTTACAGTGAGCTGGAAGTGAGAGGCGGAGGCTGGAACAGCGGGCTCAAATCTCTATGCATCGTGTTGGTTAGAAACCTCCTTAAAACGGCACACTGTCACTTTGCAGACACGATAGAGGAGAATTGTGTCGGCTAAGGCTAGTGATTAATTTATCTTTTATTGTAGTACTTATATAATTGTTTGTGTGTGTCATAAACGCATATTTTGCATACTGAGCAGTGTAAGTGAACAAAACACAGTAGTGTTATGTACAATCAACTTTGTTAGTGTGACATTACACTATGGCAATGTTGTGAAGTTCTGGTAAAGTTCCATTATGTGACTTTAATATCTTTGTTTTATATTTTAGGAAAGCCAATTCCTGAATGAATGTTAAAAAATATTGGGAGACCTAATTTTCATAGTGAGGAACTTATACAGAACTAGGTAAGAACTTATTCAGAATCCACATGATGCAGCAGACCTATGTGTGTAACATAACCGTTCATATTGATTCTTTACATTCTTGTAATTATAAGTATGTATATGTATTTATTTTATACTATTCTAAATTTATATTATACATTAATATCATATTGTTTTGTTTCAGGACAATAATAGTGAAGTTATTCAACCTTGCAGAGCACACAGTAATCACCAGAGGGGGTTTTTCTTTTTTTTCTGATCTCCATATTCAGCTCAACACCACACGTAACATGCAAGCATACAAGACCACACACAAACATTATATAAATAACATAACTCTACACGGTTATCAAATGCACATACACACTCATGCATACAACACCACAAATATTAAAAACCACTATCCTTAGCCATGTTGATGGTTACTGTTGTTATAATGTTTCAGAATGTCTGTTGTTTAGTATCTTTATTTGTTTTTGTTGTACAATGAAATTTACATTTCTGACTGCTGTATGTTTCATGTTTAAATTATTCAGTGAAAAAATAAAGTTTTTAACATTTCACAGCTGTCCATTGTTTCTGTATTTTAGGTGTTAAGAACATAAAATTATTAATCTAAATGAGCTTACATTTGATCATGAGGGAAAACTAGACTTTTTTGGTAGAAATAACAAAAATGTGTTAGTAAAAACAACTTAAAATTGTGAGTCACACCAACCGAAAAAATTAAGCAAAATCCCTTGCTGGGAATAGGGTTAGGGTTACTCAAAAATTTAAGCAATGCCTACTAAAGATTTTAAGGTAATGCTGCTTAAAATTTCATGTAGAACTGGCTTAAAAAATTGGTCGCAAAAATGATGCACTATATTTTTAAGTAACTTCAGCGTAATTTTTTTTTCAGTGTAGCAAACACTTCAAAATATGTTCAGTGGGGATTCGATTGCCTGCAAGTAAAGCTCACTTAATGTGAAATTCAGACATTGCCTGTTTATACAGTTTTGTGGTATGGCCCAAGGGAAGAATGGATTTATTATAGAGTAATAACGCATATTTTGATCATTTGCAAATGTATTCTTCATGTTTTTAAAGCCTTAGGTGAACTTAATGCATATTTCAACAAGGAGATCAAGGCCTTAAAATCCCAACCAAAAAGGACCAAGGAAACAAATATAAAAATATAAGATTGATCTCAAAACACACACAAAGTTCCTGTTGCACTTTAACCAGGTAAAACCAGTCATTTCCAGTGCCTTTTGCTCCAGTGCCTATTTTGCTTGCAAAATATTATCAACCGTTTGGACAAATGGGATAGTAAAATTAACCTTACTTAGTGTTCTAATAATGACAAGTCACTTAGTCATGCATGAATACTGTGTGACTAATATGAACTCATATGAAACATTAGAAAATGACAAAATGTGTTTTTGATTGATGTAGTTGCAAAAGTATGCAAAAGTATTCTGGGTGGTTGCCAGGATATTGCTATAGAATCACTAAGGTGATCTTTGGTGATTCACAGCTATGCAGTTACAGTGTATTGTGAGATAACTAATAGAACATAGAATAGAAATAGTGCGAAATAGGAAAAATCTAAGTACTTTTTTGTCCTTTCCATTTGACATTGCCATTAAAGCTGTTTAATATGAACATGCTCTCTAAATCACAAGGGCATCATAAAAACACCATCTCATGAATATTCATGATGGCACAAGACTGAAGATGTGTACTTAGACAACAGATCTTTTCTAAAGGAAAAAAGGAAAAGGGGGAAGGCGAATTTCTTCTTTAAGCAGCACAAGCAGGCTATTCAAACAGCTGAATAACTAAGCCTGGGAATGTTCACCACCAGAAGCCCCATTTCTTTGATGAGCTCTTCCATGTGGCCAGTATATGGGACAGTTTTATTTGGTAAGAGCAGAGAGATAAAGGTAATAGCACAGATAGGAAACCAAATCTCAATGGATCATTGGGGAGGTGAATCGTATTGATCAAGCCGGAAAAGAAATCAATGCTAATTTTCTCATTGTGTCCTGGGATATGTGAAAGTGGAGCCAGCAGCCAGCATATCTTCCCTTCAACCTAAAAAATAGGAGTCAACTTTTACACTATATTCAATCAATTTACCGTATAACAGCAATACAGAATATTAATTAAATGTAAAAAGGTAAAGGTGGTTATTCCCATGTTGCTAAAATTTGAAGTTAAAACTGTTTCGTAATAAACAGCATCAAATAAGTTTGGTGTCATGATAGATAAGAAATGATGATTATTACATTATAGATTATGATATGATAGAAGTAATGATTCGTAACAACACAGATTCAGATTCAATGGATGCTGTAGACCACGGGTTCCCAAACTTTTCAGCCCGGGACCCCCAAAATAACAGTGCCAGGGACTCGAGACCCCCACTATCCTCGGAGGTGGTTAAAGTATACAAACATTGCACGCAACTGCGCACATGCACTTATTAGGTCTATCCAAACAAGCGCATTATGACAACACAGAAGAACAGTCTAACATAATATGACTTTGCAGTTATTTACTCATTACTTTACTTGTTGTTATACATAAACCATGAAAATATTACTACGGATGGTCAAATTTCATCAAACTGATTGGAGTGCTGATGGATGTCCTCTTTATGCAAATGCTGGGCTCTTTTCGTACCTGAGGACGATGGCCTTTCTGACTGCAGCTCTTCTCTGCCCTCCTCCGCTGGCCTCCCTGCGTTGTCTTTGGTCGATATTAAACAACGTTTAATTTCGACAAATAAAAATATCCTAAATTTAAAGCGTGAAACATAATCTGCTGCACATATGGGAATTGTTGCAACTAACCTAATGCGGTTGCTAATGTGACGTAATCACCTCAGGGGTCATGATCGAGGGGGAGGAAATTCCTAAGGCTGATGGCTTTTTATTTGCATGGTTTTATTTTTAACTTAACTAATATTTTTATATTTTTTGCTACACTTATTGATTAAATACGCTATTCCTAATAATAAAATATATATTTCTGGAAATCATCTTGCGACCCCACCCTCGCGGCCTTGCGACCCCTACTTTGGGAACCCCTGCTGTAGACCACACTAAGCATAGACACTTTCATTTGGTATGCATATACAAAATCAGGCTAGTAGGAATAAAATCTTATTTACCTAATATTTTCATTTTTCGTTTAAGAAGACTTGGAATAGCAAATATAGTAAGTGGTACAGACTAATGTTGTTTTGTCCTTTTAAGAGGACAGCATCTATAGCAGACCTGCAGTAAGATTCTTTAAAAAAAACTCTTTGTGAACATGGAAAAAATAACAGCATGTGGATTCGGAACAGCATGAGGATCAGTAAATGATCACAAACTTTTTACACATTCAGAAAACCCAACAAATAGTACAAGCCATAAATCTCTTCCATACATGTCAAATTAAATATACAATACCATCTGATCTGATCTCTATTAAAAATTGATAGTGATATACAGTACAAGCACTTTCCATAATTCAGTTTGCAGGTCCATAGTTCAAAACAATTACACAGTTTAATAAGTATCAAGTCACATTCATTAAAATGGATGGGGGAGGCCTCCCAAGACACTTACATGCACTTACGTTTAGACTCTTATATGCTTAGAACTGTGTGTGCGTGCGTGTATGTTTACATCTGATGTCTAATGATAGCCCACTTAATTGTGTAATCTGTGTATTTGTGCCTATGTTAGCTTCTGTCTAAATGAGACTGTCTATGTTTGGAACATTGTTTACTTACTGAGTACTGTATATTATAAAATGTATTGTATAATGCATTCTGGACAGAATGAGTAGACACATTAAATGCTTCAAATGTCAAACAGTATAAACATTAAGTATTTATTCTGTTATAAATGATCAACTTGCATTCAGGTTGCGTACATATTTAAAAATCTAAGATCTAATTTTGTCTATAATGCAAGAAAAATATGTTAAAATTTGTGGCTGATGTTATTTCAGTTTATTTGTCATCCTAGAAATGAAAAGGCAAGCTTGACTGTATTGTATCGTGGAATACAGTACTGTGTGCATATTTGCTAACATTTCATTTTAACAAAAATATGCATACTACAGTATATAATTTGTATACTGCAATATAGAATAAGTGAGAATAATATAATAGTATGCTATTCTGAAAATAGTATTTGTGTTTGCATTCAGCCTGTGAATCTGAAGGCATGCGGTATGAAGCAACGTGTAAACACACACACAGCCTCTTTATATAATGACAATTCCTCGGGTGCATATTCCCATCTTTGTCACCATAGCAACGGAATCTAACGGGCTGACATTCCCGTCTCTAGGGGCCTAGCCTTGTTCTCCTGTTCACATGCAACACAGCTGTTTCATCCCTCAACAAAGCAATTAACACACAGGGTCAAAAAAGGAATCTCTCCTCTAAATATCAGTCTTCACACTGTGGGAATGTGTTCTTATCTGTCGTCGTATGCACTGTGGGAAACATCAGTGTGGTGTTGACACAGTTATGACACTAACAAGATTAATGAAATTAGTCAAATGATCATACTGCTTTCATTTGAAATCTGTAAAGACACAATATTTGGTAACTCCCTACGAAGTAGAAAATCAATACATAACCCTTTTTTGCACTTTAAAGGTGCTGTGTGTCATTTTTTGGAGGATCTATTGACAGAAATGCAATATTATATTCATAACTATGTCTTTAGAGGTGTATAAAGACCTTACATAATGAAGCGTTTTGTTTTTATTACCTTGTTTCTTCAGAATCCCTAAACGGACAAACCACTCTACAGAGAACATTTCAAAAATACATTATCTCCTTCAGGAAAGAAGTGAACATGACAACATCTTTGTTCTGTATCAGCCTCCACAGTCCTTTAAAAGGAAGGGGGAAGGGGTAGAGTGAGCCGTTGGTTGCAATTCGCAAACTCATCACTAGATGCCGCAAAATTTCATACACCGGACATTTAAGTATACTACTATGTTCCTGTTTAGGTATTAATACTTGTTTTATACTCGAAATATACCTTTAATTCTACTTGTACTGGAAATCAAAATCATAACTTCTTTTCAACCAACTAAAATATTAGAAAACCGATTGCATTCAAATATTTAAGCAAAACTAACAACAATTAGTAAAGTCAAAAAGTAACAACTAAACTGAGTCAAAACATTTACTTATATTCACAAAGTTTTTAGGAAAATAAGCTTTCCTGTGGCTCAGTGGTTAGAGCATGGTGCTAGCAATGCCAAGGTTATGGGTTCGATCCCAGGGGATTGCACATAGTCATGCTTCCTCCAGAACTGTGGATGGCGCCTACGTCATGAACTCTGGTCTCTCCACTCCTGAAGGAGGCGCCATTGCCCCTGGCCACCCTAATTTCCCACACCTGTGTTTGACCATTTAGGCCCTGTCCCAAATGGCACACTCCGGTCTTGTGGACCTCCTCTGAGTCCACACTTGGTGACGTCAGGAAGTGCAGACCTATAGGGCACGAGTCCACAAGGGTACATGGGAGTGCATTTTGGGACAGACTTGAGGTCATCACACCGGAAAGAGCAAGCGGTGCTTTCTAATCTCTCTCGCGGTACTTTGTTGTCATTCGCTGATCAGTCTGCGCAGCGCCGCGTGAAGTCGACCACACTTGTTGTCCCATTGTAGTTATTTGGGACTGGAGCTGCCGGTTTTTATTGTTCAGTATTTCATATGTTGATATACCACCCGAGCATTATACAACAGATACTTATGTTCGTAATGCATTAATTTGTCATGACGTAAATGCAACTTCTTATGTATATGTATTTATTTGTATACACTATTCTTCTGTATACACTTCTTAATATGCATATATGTAGTTATTTAATATTTCTCTATAATACAGAAGCTGTGTTGTTCAGCTTTACAGAGCCCAGAGACAACTAGATATAGATCCACAACAAAACATGGCTTATTACCTTAAGAAAATGCACTGCATTAAAAGTTTTTAATCGTGAATAGCTGGCTTAATAGAAAATAAATAAGCAATAATAAGAATAAGTAACTAATTAATTTAGAATTTTATCAAAACATACATTTAAAAATGTATCCGTCATGTTTACGTATATGTCATCCATGACACTCCTCCCATCCGTTCTGTGATTGGGCACTCGCAAGGATTCCTGGGTAGGGGACTTCAGTGGAGTGTGCGTCAATGCGGGCTTCGCCGAAGACCGCATCGAGGGCACAAAGGAGGCGCTTGCGAGCAGACTTCGGAGCGCTAAAAAGACAAATGGGACACCCTACGGACTCGTAGACTTGGCGAGAACGCGCAATTTAAGTCCACGAGACTGCAAGTGTGCCATTTGGGACAGGGCCTCATCCACACAAATTGGTGAACTTAGTAATTGCACGTTATTTTCTTACATTGAAAGAAACTCAATGAATTGACACAGTCTTATTTGTAAGACTGTATCGCTTAGGATAAAAGTTTCTTCTAAATTAATACATGTAAATATGTATTAATGCAATATCGCTCGTGTAGGAGTGTGATAGAGATATTGTATGTATACAACATTTACACGGCACAAGTGTGTATCTATATCAGAAACAACATCTTGCAGAAACGTTATTTCTATTGCACTGCGGGCAGTTTCCATTGCTTTTTAATGTAAACATGCGCTTGTTTTGAGTAGCAAGTTCTCACTCTCTCTGTTTATATGGCGGGTCGCAACCAACTTGTTCAGATGCATGTTTTACTTACACCACCATTGCGAAAATTAACCATGTTTTTTTTTTTGTGGTACAAGTGTAGTAACCATGGTTTTTTGGTGCATTGATTACTTGGTTTTACTACAGTAACCATCATTTACTATGGTTTTTACAAAAAACATGGTTTTCAAAACCATGATTATTTTGTGATAACCATCGTTTTACTACAGTAACCATGTTTTTTTGGTTTTAACTGTAGTAAAACCATAGTTTTTCAATTTTAACTGTAGTAAAACCAATATAGTATAGAGCATTATTATTTAAAATTTTATCCACACTGGATGCGACGCGACAATCCTGATAGAACAAGCTGTGTCGCGTCGCGCCGGTTCATGCTGCGTTCACACCAAATGCGAATCAAGTGATTTGCGTGAGTAATTGATATACAAAGTCAATGCAAAGACGCGAACTTGCGCTGCACAACGCGAGAAGATGCAAAAAATTTCAACTTGAGCGAGAAATTCGAGCAAAAAGCTCATTGACAGCCATTGTTTGACATGTCCGGACAGGTGAAGACACACACAGTCGCGCAATGTTTTTCGCGTCACTTGCACGAAAAAAACGAACTATTCCCGCAAGTAATAAAGAGCAAAGAACACAATGCTTCGCTTTTGGTGTAAACACAGCATTAGTTTAGTGGCGGAAGGATACAAATGGTGAAGTGGTTTCTGTGGTGATACTGGTGGAAAATCGCATGGCTCTCAGCCAATCAGATTTGAGAACCAGAAAGAACTGTTGTATAAAACAAAAGAACTTATTGAACTGTACTCATTGATTTTGTGTAGTTATTGATTAAGTCATTGAACCTGTGAGCTTTTTTACATATTAGAATAAAACGTACGATATATAGTTTGCATCTTAAACAAGTTTAGTGTTTTCTCGATTTTGTACCATACACTTCGTATTTCGATACTTGAACCTCTATCGATTAAAAATCTTCCTCTTTAGCCACAACTGTATTATCTACTGTGGCAGGAGGGGCGTGGTTCAGCGAGGACTGCAGCGGGAGAGAGAGTTGGGAGACGAGCGGTAAGTGAGTGGGGTGAGTGCAAATGACGAACACCTGTGTCCTGCTCCAGTAACTGGCGTGGGGAGGCTTAAAAACCAGCGAGGCAGCAGAGCGAAAAAAGGAGAGAGACGGAAGCTACCACTGGGTGCTGAGACGGACGTCGGGAGAAAGACGGGCTAAGGAAAGTTCTCCAGTTATTGAGACTGTTTTTGCTTTATGTTTGGAAGCGCGTGTGGCGCAACGTCGAGTGACGAAGAGAGAAATAAACTTACCAGTGGTAGTAACCCCGATCCCAGCCTCCTTCCTGTGTCTATTGAACTTTGTTACAGTGGTGCCGAAACCTGGGAGAAGGAAGGAAGCAGGAACGCCGCGGCCAAAATGCAGAATCGGCCGGCCTCGCCATTTGCGGAAGTGATTGCATCACTCGCGGTCCTCCACCGAGAACAGCATCAGGCCCTGCTGCAACTGAGGCAGGACCAGGAGAGCCGGTTCCAGACTATCATCCAGGCCCAGCAGGAGGACCGCGAGATGTTCTGGAGCTGGATGGACCAGGGGGTTCAGACGGGGACACACGCCAGGCAGACACCACCCACCCACCTGTTGCTGACCAAAATGGGCCCGCAGGATGATCCAGAAGCGTTCCTGGACCTCTATGAAAGAGCAGCGGAGACCAGCGAGTGGCTGAGGGAACAGTGGGCTCTGCGGCTGATACCGCTCCTCTCCGGAGAGGCACAGGTGGTGGCGCAACAACTGCCCCCCGAGAATCTTCTGGTCTATCCTGAGCTAAGGAGAGCCATTCTACAACGAGTCTGCCGGAGCCCTGAGGAACACCGCCAGCGATTCCGGTCTTTGGGATTGGCGGAAACCGGTCAACCCTATCTCCTAGCTCAACAGCTCCGGGACTCCTGCCGCAGATGGCTGAGGGCAGCGACGTCGAGAAAATGATCGACAAGGTGGTACTGGAGCAGTTTACAACCTGCCTGCCCAGGAAAACGGCGGGCTGGGTCCAGTGCCACTGACCGACGTCGCTGGACTCAGCCATCCAGCTGGCGGAAGATCTTATGGTCGCGTGCCCTGGGGTTGGGGACCCCTTACCGGCCGCGTCTCTCTCTGCAACACCACCGACCAGACCGGTGCCAGCTCCCCGGACCCAACCACCCGGAGCCTCAGAGGCCCTCCACGAGGAGGCTACGGACCGGGATCGGCTGAGGAAGGAGGAGGCATGACCGGACGACCAACGGGAAGCTCGACACCTGGCTCCCGATTCCCACCGGCTGCCCCGCCCTCCCCACGCCAGGCACCCGCCCCATTCCCTGCCGCTGGGGTGGCGAGGAGGCCTGGGCCGGCTTGTTGGCGCTGCGGGGATCCGGACTATTTTGTGAATCGGTGCCCCCTGATGGAGGAGGGAACCATGATCCGGGTCCCGGACGCCCCACAGGCTGCCCCCGGTCCAGCTGGCTGGTACCAGATACCTGTGAGTATTGGGGGAGGTACATATCAGGCTCTGGTGGACTCCGGTTGCAACCAGACCTCTATCCACCAAAGCCTGATTCGGCCCACGGCATTGGATAAAAGCCGCGAGGTTAGGGTTCGGTGTGCACGGTAATGTGGTGAAGTACGCCCTAATGGTATTGCCAATCAAATTCCGGGGGAAAAAGCATAGTGTAGAGTTGGCGGTTAATCATCACCTCAGACATCCGTTAATTTTGGGTACGAATTGGCCCGCTTTTTCCAAATTATTGGGGATACTGTGTGCGGATGTCTCTTGGGGTAGAAAGAAGCCGGGTGGGGGAGGTTCCGTGCAGACGGGCAGTGCTGAACCGGCGTCGCCGGGTACTGACTCAGGGGGAAGGAGCGGAATTGAGAGACTAATTCTCTCGGACCGCGATGATTTTCCCCTGGAGCAGGCCCAGGATGAGACGCTGAAACGGGCTTTCGAGCAGGTCGCGTCCATCGACATACAGCCTGTTCAGCCTGCACGGCCCCTTTCCTACCCGTACTTTGCTATCAGGAACAATCGGTTATATCGAGTGGCCCAAGACACTCAGACCAAAGAGGATATAACCCAATTATTAGTTCCAAAGAGCCGTCGGGAAATGCTTTTCCAGGCGGCTCATAGTAATCCTATGGCAGGACATTTGGGACAAAATAACACCATAAATCGCCTCATGGCCCGATTTTTTTCGCCGGGCATTCACGACAACGTGCGCAGGTGGTGCGCGTCTTGCCGTGAATGTCAGTTGGTGAATCCACCGGCCACACCAAAAGCGCCATTGCGCCCTCTTCCGTTGATGCAGGTCCCCTTCGAGAGAATTGGCATGGACCTCATCGGGCCATTAGAGCGATCAGCAAGGGGGCACCATTTTGCATTGGTCTTGGTGGACTATGCAACACAATACCCCAAAGCAGTGCCACTCTGCAGCATCTCGGCGAAGAGTGTTGTGGAGGCCCTGTTTCGTATCATCTCCCAGGTGGGGATCCCCCGCGAGATCCTCACAGATCAAGGCACGGCGTTCATGTCACGCACGCTGCGTGAACTTTACGAATTGTTGGGCATTAAATCGATTCGCACCAGTGTCTTTCACCCACAAACAGATGGGCTGGTGGAACGATTTAATTGCACATTGAAAACCATGATTCGTAAGTTCATCCACGAAGACGCCAAAAATTGGGACAAGTGGTTGGAACCCCTCTTATTCGTGGTACGTGAGGTCCCACAAGCCTCCACGGGGTTTTCCCCCTTTGAGCTTCTTTACGGCTGTCAGCCTTGAGGGGTGCTAGACGTACTAAAAGAAACATGGGAGGACGGACCGTCTACGAGTAAGAACGAAATTCAGTTTGTCCTGGACCTGAGAGCAAAACTCCATACACTGGGGCGGCTATCTATGGAGAATTTGTTACAGGCCCAGGACAAACAAAGTCGTTTGTATAACCGGGGATCCAACCTTCGAAAATTCACGCCGGGAGATAAAGTGCTTGTATTGCTCCCAACGTCTAGCTCTAAATTACTTGTGAAGTGGCAAGGACCCTTTGAGGTCACACGGCAAGTGGGGGAGCTTGATTATGAGGTCGTTCGGTCAGATAGGAGGGATGCACGTCAAATTTACCACATTAATCTTCTAAAAAAATGGAGTGAGTGGGAGTCAGCGATGCTGGTGACGGTGGTGACCACGGAGGAGGATGTCGGGCCAGAGGCAAACGTAAAAACCCAATCTCTTGCCCTGACTCCGGGGGGAGACCACCTCTCATCCTCCCAGCTCACTGACCTGGCCAGCATGCAGGCGGAGTTTGCCGACGTGTTTTCCCCCCTTCCTGGTCGGACGAATCTCATTCAGCACCATATCGAGACCGAACCTGGGGTAGTGGTACGCAGTAGGCCCTACCGGTTGTCCGAACACAAGAAAAAGGTGGTTCAGGCGGAATTAGAGGCCATGCTGGACTTAGGGGTAATAGAAGAATCCAGCAGCGACTGGGCGAGCCCGATAGTTTTAGTGCCTAAAACGGACGGCTCGATTCGGTTCTGCGTGGATTATCGCAAAGTTAATGCCGTGTCGAAATTCGACGCGTATCCAATGCCGCGAGTCGATGAATTGTTAGATCGGCTGGGCACCGCTCACTTTTATTCAACGCTGGATTTAACAAAAGGATACTGGCAGATCCCCCTATCGCCGGCATCCAAAGAGAAATCGGCCTTCACCACGCCGTTTGGATTACACCAATTCGTGACTCTTCCGTTCGGATTGTTTGGGGCTCCGGCCACCTTCCAGCGCCTCATGGACCGTATCCTCCGGCCTCATGCAACGTATGCCGCTGCCTATCTGGATGATATCATTATCTATAGTAATGACTGGCAACGGCATATGGAGCATCTGAGAGCGGTCCTGAGGTCATTGAGGGAGGCCGGGCTCACAGTCAATCCGAGGAAGTGTGCAGTTGGGCGGGTGGAGGTCAGGTATCTGGGCTTCCACTTAGGTCACGGGCAGGTGCGTCCCCAAATTAATAAGACTGCAGCGATTGCAACCTGCCCGAGACCTAAGACCAAAAAGGAGGTGAGACAGTTCCTGGGGCTGGCGGGGTATTATAGACGGTTCGTACCCAAATATTCGGAGCTCACCAGCCCGCTGACTGATCTCACTAAAAAGGAAGCGCCAGATCCGGTCCAGTGGACGGAGCAGTGCCAGCAGGCCTTTAACCAAGTGAAAGCTGCTCTGTGCGGTGGGCCGCTATTACACTCACCTAATTTTTCTCTGCCCTTTTTGCTGCAGACTGACGCGTCGGACAGAGGGCTGGGTGCAGTCCTGACGAACGGCCGGTGCTGTAAATTAGCCGGAAGCTCTCTAAGAGGGAAGCTAAGTACAGCACCATAGAGAAGGAGTGTTTGGCCATCAGATGGGCCGTCCTCACCCTCAGAAATTATCTCCTGGGGCGGGAATTCACCCTCTGTTTGGATAACGCTCCCCTTCAATGGCTCCACCGCATGAAGGATACCGACGCGCGGATCACTCGTTGGTATATTGTTTTGCAACCATTCAAATTCAAGGTGGTCCACAGGCCGGGTGCACAAATGGCTGTGGCCGACTTCCTCTCCAGGCAAGGGGGGGGGGCTGCAGGCCGGATGGCTCCCCGGCCTGAGTCGGGCGGTGGGGGTATGTGGCAGGGGGGGCGTGGTTCAGCGAGGACTGCAGCGGGAGAGAGAGTTGGGAGACGAGCAGTAAGTGAGTGGGGTGAGTGCAAATGATGAACACCTGTGTCCTGTTCCAGTAACTGGCGTGGGGAGGCTTAAAAACCAGCGAGGCAGCAGAGTGAAAAAAGGAGAGAGACGGACGCTACCACTGGGTGCCAAGACGGACGTCGGGAGAAAGACGGGCTAAGGAAAGTTCTCCAGTTATTGAGACTTTTTTTGCTTTATGTTTGGAAGCGCGTGTGGCGCAACGTCGAAGACGAAGAAGAGAGAAATAAACTTACCAGTGGTAGTAACCCCGATCCCAGCCTCTTCCTTCCTGTGTCTATTGAACTTTGTTACATCTACAATTAACTGTGATTAACATTTTGAATTATTACCAGACCTAAATACAAAAGTAAAGAATATTAAACACCCTGATAGTAAATCTTCCTCTGCTATTACAACATTTTCTATTCACTTTCCAATACAGGACAATGACTGCTCAACCATGTTCACTTCTACACTCCCAGCTGTCAGATCCATTGCTGTCTTCCTCAGCAATGCTGTCAAAAATCGCCGCAGGCTGACAGAGTCATAGGTATCCAAGAGCTTCTAATGAAAAGAAGCAATGTAGATCAGGCAGGCTCATATCAAAGACTTTAGGCAAAGACTCTAAATTATAGGTTCTCTGCCACATTGGGAGTCTTGTGACGAATAAAATCTCACATTATGCTGATGAAATTTTTCAATCAAAGTGACTGAGAAATGGCTCTTTGTGCCGTAAATGCATTTTTTCATAACAGGATCAAGCATATTTTTTTTATCAAGATAAATCTAAAGTTAAAGTGATATTTGACACAAAATGAAAATTCTGTCATCAATTACTCACTGTCTTGTCATTTAAAACATTTATGACTTTCTTTCTTCCGCAGAACATAAAAGAAGACATTTTGAAGAAAGTTCATAACCGAACAGTGCTGGCACTCACTTCTATTGTATGGACACAAAACCACTGCAACTGATTAGGTGCCAGTTAACATTTTTTTTAAATATCTTCTTTTGTGTTCTGCGGAACAAAGAAAGTCATACAGGTTTGAAATTACAAGACGGCGAGTAATTGATGTCAGAATTTTTTGGGGGTGTACTATCACTGTCACGACCCGGGTCAGGTAGGGGTAATTGTCTGCACAGGAATGGTCTTGTTTTGTCGAGCACGTGGAAGCTGTCTACTGACGGCTGATCACGTGCTCGGAGTCTGCGTCACTTTTCCCGCCCTCGTGTCTCCGTTAGGGTTTTCCTTGCGCTGGTGTTTTTCCACTCAGCTCTCACACCCCTGTTTTCACTTCCCTCATTAAGCCCGCTTGTTCCCGCAATTGTCCCACACCTGTTACTATTACAGCCCATCTAGGTTTCCTTTATTATCCCTTGGTGTCTCTTGTCTTGTGTCTGACCGTTGTGTGTTATCCACTACAGACTGACCTAGGTGCTGCTGCTGCTCACCTATTGCACATTTATATCCTCTTGGATTCCTTAGCCTTAGCCTTCGTCTTGCCACAGTCCTAGTCATAGCCTTAGTCCTCGCTCCTCTAGTCATTTGGTCTTCACGAACGTGCTTCTCTTGACTCTGTTATTCCTTAGCTTTTCCAGTTTGTTCTCTCCTCTCTCCCATCACGTCCCAGGTCTGCTCTCTGTCTACGCAGTGTCCGTTGGCGTCCCGGCCGGCGGCCTCGCTCCACACCCGACCTGGCAACAGTCGCAACAGGGGCGTCATCTTCGTCACGAGCTACCACTTCTCTCTCCTCCTGAGAGTTGGTTCGAGGTAATCCCTCGAACCCCAACTACTGACCCCTTACCCCGGCGGGGGAAGTTCGATGCTCTTCAGAGGCCTCTCCCGTTCCGGTGGTGTTTCTTTCTGCTTCCCGCGGCTGTGCCTTCCTTGGTTGTTTGGATTATTGACTGTTGCCTTTTTCTAATAAAGCTTTTTCCCGCATTTGGGTCTCTCTCAGCTTTGTCGACCATGATAATCACTTGTGGGCAATAAGTGGGAAAAAAGTGATTGTGGGCAATAATACAAAATCGTTTATATACTGCATTTAAAACAATAAATAAAACAGAGATTTAAGAGTAGCATTAAATGTGACAAATAAAATAACAACAAATTGTTGAAGAGGATAAAAAGAGATTCAGTGGGAGAAAATTAATCGCATGCAATTTTCGTACTGTGTTTTTTTGCTTGCTTGAACTCAAAATGATCAAACTGATCTGGCCTGCTGGAGTGAAAGAATCAGCTGCCTGATTGTGTGAATCTGGAAAGAAACGAATGTGACAGTTGGCCCAGAGAGATGCGTCACGTTTACAGAGCAGAGGCATTCTGTCGGTTTTTTCCGAGCTGTAAACCTCCTGAGATGCACAAACAAATAACTCTGAATCTCTTTAATCAGTTTTTATTGTCAACATTTCATGTTGTTTTCAACATTTCAACATTGCTGAGCTTTGGCATAAATATTGTATGTTGCCAATAGCATTTAACAAGTATGTTGAATAACTCATAATGATTATAGTTTTTGAGCACGATTTTAATCTTAATTTGTATAAAGCAGTACCTGCAGTCATTTGACAAGTCACTGGAGTATTGTGAGTGGAGAGATGGGAGTGCATGTTATTTCTTAGAAATACTGCCCTCTGCTGTGGCATTGTTGAAATGTTGAAAATTACAATTTAAGTGATGTTTTAAAAATTAAGGACATTTCTGTTAAATAGGACTGTGTCCTTGATTGTGCCTTTGATATATGTATAAGGGATAACTTAAGTACTACACCTATTTATTATACCTCATGTGTATAAATGGGCACATCTCACAACTAGTTAATGCAAATTTGAATTATCTACTACTTTTCTTTAAGGTTTACAAAATATGAACTAGATTTACTTTTAAAACTTAGGTTTTATTCTGTGGAAATTAATGTGGAAGTTGTTCTTTGTTGATGGAAATTATTAACAAATAGTTTCCTAAATTGTGTAATGAAACATTTAATTATATTATAATAGGCCCACAAATATTTATTTATATTTATTTTCTCTAACATTTTTCATGTTTGGTGTTACATTTTTGTTTGTATTACGTTGTATTACTTCTCATGATTATTGCCTTCTTAAGATGGACCGCTTGTTGTATTCCCCAACTGTAAGTCACTTTGGATGAAATGAATGCTAATGCTAAATGAATAAATGTAACTCAACTCAACTCAACTTTATTTACATAGCGCTTTTTACAATTTTCATTGTTACAAAGCAGCTGTACATGAGACATAATGACTATAAGCAAAACAATTAAAGTTATACCTGTAAAAACAAGAAAAAGGTGAAAACAGAGAAGACAGACATACCCACATACAAAACACTCCACACACACAAAATGCACACGTACTAACACACACACACGGACTCGCAGACACACGGATGCGCACGCACACACACACACACACACACAGACAAGAATGCACACACACACAGACAAGCACGCACACACACACAGACAAGCACGCACACACGCACAGACACGCATGCACAGACGCGCACACATGCACAGTGAAAGCACACATTTAAGATAAAGGAGAGAGAAACACAGGTCAAATATTAAACAGACTATAAATTCCTATATTCAATATTAATTATGTAAAATGTTAAAAAATTCTAAAGCAGCCCCCCCGGCCAGGCAAATAGTGCAAAACAGTATGCAAACAGTGGCAAGGAACCCAAAACTCTAATCGAGAAAAAAAACTGAGGAGAACCCAGGCCCAACCAGGGGATTCCAGTTCCCCTCTATGTCATTATAACAACGCCATACCCCTCTGGCAAAAGCTGCTGCCTCTGCACAAGCTCGACAGTGCTTGCACAACAAGGCTAAATAAAAATAAATAAACTTACTAATAAGGTAAATTATAGATTTAAGATTATCATTAATAATCTAATAGCATTTTAAATTTTGTAGTGAAGACGTGTCAAGTTACCGCGTCCTTCTTCATCCAGCTCTATCATCTCAGGTCGCCGCTTCCATTCTTCGCTCTACCATCAGGTCTGGGCATGAACTGCATCCTGCTCGCTGTGGTAACCTTGGAACAATGAGACAAGACTGGCTGAGAGTAGAGTATTGTTCTGCACTCTTTAATGCAACAAGTACATCAGTTGTGTTCCTGGTTCCGGTTGATGTAACTAATGCAGCCTAAACCCTCAGATTTATATTATGGAAGTGTAGTGTATGCAAGATTAAAAAGATGCGTCTTTAGTCTAGATTTAAACTGACAGAGTGTGTCTGCCTCCCGGACAGTGCAGGGAAGACTATTCCAAAGTTTAGGCGCTAGATAGGAAAAGGATCTGCCACCTGCACTTGATTTTGAAATTCTAGGTATTACCAACTGACAGGATGCCTGAGAGCGTAATGCACGTGAAGGACTGTAATACAAGAGGAGTTCACTCAAGTACTGATGAGCTAAACCATGTAGGGCTTTATAGGAATTAAGCAAGATTGTAAAGTTAATCCAATGCTTTACAGGTAACCAGTGCAAGGTTGACAGAACCGGGCTAACATGTTCATACTTTTGAACTCGAGCTGCCGCGTTTTGGACCGGTTGGAGTTTTTGTAATAAGCCTGCAGTGCAACCACCTAACAGTGCATTACAGTAATCTAGTCTTGATGTCATGAATGCATGAATTAACTTCTCTGCATCTGATATTGACAGCATATGACGTAGTTTAGATATATTCTTAAAATGGAAAAATGCAATTTTACAGGTGTTGGCGACGTGGCTCTCAAATGACAGATTACTATCGAATAGAACGTCAAGATTCTTAGCTGACGACGAGGGTTTTATGGAACATCCGTGAATAGTTAAGCAGTATTCTTGGTTGTTACGTATGGTACGTATAGTAACACTTCTGTTTTGTCCAAGTTCAGTAATAAAAAGTTGTTACTCATCCAGTTTTTTTTATCGCCTATGCATTCCATTATTCTCAACTCAACTCAACTCAACTTTATTTATATAGCGCTTTTACAATTTTCATTGTTACAAAGCAGCTGTACATGAGACATATTGACTATAATCAAAATAATTAAAGTTGTACCTGCAAAAACAAGAAAAGGTTGAAAACACAGAAGACAGACATACCCACATACAAAACACTCCACACACACAATATGCACACGTACTAACACACATAGACATAGAGACACACACACGGATGCGCACGCACACACACACAACACACACACACACACACACACGTACGTACACAGACAAGTACGCACACACACACACACACTCAGTGAGAGCACACATTTAGGATAAAGGAGAGGGAAGCACAGGTCAAATATAACAGACTATAAATTCCTATATGCAATATTAATTAAGTAAAACTTTAAAATTCTAAAGCAGCCCCCCCGGTCAGGCAGATAGTGCAAAAACAGTATGCAAACGGTGGCGAGGAACCCAAAACTCTAATCGAGAAAAAAAACCTCAGGAGAACCCAGGCCCAACCAGGGGATTCCAGTTCCCCTCTGGCAAAAGCTGCTGCCTCTGCACAAGCTCCAGAGAACTTGCACAACAAGGCTAAATAAAATAAATAAACTTAATAATAAAATAAATTGTAGTTTAAGATTATCATTAATAATCTAATAGCATTTGAAGTTTTGTGGTGAAGACATGTCAAGAGACCGCGTCCTTCTTTATCCAGCTCTATCATCTCAGCTCTTGTCAGGTCCCCACTTCCCATTCTCCGCTCTACCATCAGGTCAGGCCATGAACTGCATCCTGCTCGCTGTGGTAACCTTGGAACAATGAGACAAGACTGGCTGAGAGTAGAGTACTGTTCTGTACTCTTTGATGCAACAAGTACATCAGTTGTGTTTTTGGTTCCGGTTGATCTAACTAATGCAGCCTAAACCCTCTGAAGATTTATATTATGGAAGAGTAGTGTATGCAAGATTAAAAAGATGCGTCTTTAGTCTAGATTTAAACTGACAGAGTGTGTCTGCCTCCCGGACAGTGCAGGGAAGACTATTCCAAAGTTTAGGCGCTAGATAGGAAAAGGATCTACCACCTGCACTTGATTTTGAAATTCTAGGTATTACCAACTGACAGGACGCCTGAGAGCGTAATGCACGTGAAGGACTGTAATACAAAAGGAGTTCATTCAAGTACTGAGGAGCTAAACCATGTAAGGCTTTATAGGTAATAAGCAAGATTTTAAAGTTAACGCGATGCTTTATAGGTAACCAGTGCAAGGTTGACAGAACCGGGCTAATATGTTCATACTTTTTTGTACGTGTAAGAACTCGAGCTGCCGCGTTTTGGACCAATTGGAGTTTTTGTAATAAGCCTGCAGGGCAACCACCTAACAGTGCATTACAGTAATCTAGTCTTGATGTCATGAATGCATGAATTAACTTCTCTGCATCTGAGATTGACAGCATATGACGTAGTTTAGATATATTCTTAAGATGGAAAAACGCAATTTTACAGGTGTTGGCGACGTGGCTCTCAAATGACAGATTACTATCGAATAGAACGCCAAGATTCTTTGCTGACGACGAGGGTTTTATGGAACATCCGTCAATAGTTAAACAGTATTCTTGGTTGTTACTTATAGCAGTTTTCGGTCCAATAAGTAACACTTCCGTTTTGTCCGAGTTCAGTAATAAAAAGTTGTTACTCATCCAGTTTTTTATATCGACTATGCATTCCATTATTCGATGGAACTGCTGTGTTTCATGAGGCTTCGAGGAAATATAAAGTTGAGTATCATCAGCATAACAGTGAAAGCTAACTCCGTGTCGCTTTATTATATCTCCTAGAGGTAGCATGTATAATGCGAAGAGCAGAGGCCCTAAGACTGAGCCCTGTGGTACACCGTACTGGACTTGCGATTTGCGTGACACCTCATTGTTTATTGCTACAAATTGAAAACGGTCGGATAAATAAGATTTAAACCATTTCAAAGCTATTCCCTTAATGCCGACATAATTTTCGAGTCTATGTAGGAGTGTGCTGTGGTCAATGGTATCGAATGCAGCACTAAGGTCTAGCAGCACCAATAACGAGATACAACCTCGGTCAGACGCCAATAGCAGATCATTTGTAACTCTGATCAAAGCAGTCTCTGTACTGTGACATGCTCTAAATCCAGACTGGAATTCTTCATTGATGTCATTCCTTTGGAGGAAGGAGCATAATTGAGTTGAAACTACTTTTTCCAGAACTTTAGATATGAAAGGTAGATTCGATATAGGCCTGTAGTTCCTTAGTTCTCTAGGGTCGAGTTGGGTTTTTTTGACAAGGGGCCTTATAACAGCCACCTTATATGCTTTAGGCACATGTCCTAATGTCAGAGATGAGTTAATAATATCTCTCTGTGATGCTAATTCCTGCATACAAGCCTCTACTGATCAGAAATAAGCCTACTGTGAAACAGGTGAGGGTGTGGCCTGCATGTGCCATGGAAGCATTACAGGACTGTTTCGAGCACACAGACTGGGACATGTTTAAGTCAGCTGCTGAGGACATCCAGGAGTATGCGGAGTCTGTGTCTGGACACATCCAGAAATGCATGGAGGATGTCAGTGTGGTCAAAAACATCACCACACGGGCCAATGAGAAACCCTGAATGACGAGTGAGGTACGCACAAGGCTGAAAGCAAGGAACAATGCTTTCAAGTCTGGTGACATGGTGGCTCTGAAAACAGCTAGAGCCAACCTGAACCGAGCCATAAGATTAGCTAAGCGTGCTCATGGACAAAGAGTACAGGAGTTCTTCAAGGACCCCACTAACCCCAGACGGATGTGGCAGGGCATCCAAGCCATCACTGACTACAAGGTCCCACCCTCACCATGTGAGAACAACACCAGCTTCCTCAATGAGCTAAACAAGTACTTTGGGAGGTTCGAGGAACAAAACACCACCACAGGAAAAAAATCCATTCCTCGCCCAGATGAGCACATACTCTGCCTGGACCCAGCTGATGTCCGGAGAACCCTAAGGAAGGTTAATCCCCGGAAAGCAGCTGGCCCTGACAACATACCAGGAAAGGTGCTTAAGGAATGTGCTGATCAGCTGGCTGGGGTTCTCACAGACATTTTTAACATCTCCCTGCACCAGGCTGTGTTACCATCCTGTTTCAAGACTGCCACAATTGTACCGGTACCTAAGTAGAACACTATCTCCTCACTTAATGACTACCGCCCAGTAGCACTAACACCTATCATGATGAAGTGCTTCGAGAGGCCGGTAAAGGACCACATGGTTTCCAGACTCCCCCCCACATTCGACCCGTACCAGTTTGCTTATCGTCCCAACCGCTCCACAGAGGACGTCATCTCCTCTACACTCCATCGGAGCCTAGAACATCTGGAAGGGAAAAACACACATGTGCGGATGCTGTTCCTGGACTTTAGCTCCACATTCAACACCATCATACCACAACATCTGATAAGCAAACTGGCCCCCCTTGGATTTAGTACCCACATGTGCAACTGGCTGCTTGACCTCCTTACCAACAGATCTCAACGCGTGCGGGTGGGAATAAACGTCTCCAGTGTTATCTCCCTGAACACCGGTTCCCCCCAGGGCTGTGTCCTGAGTCCGCTGCTGTTTACGTTGATGACCCACGATTGCTGCGCCAAGTCCACTACTAATTACATCGTGAAGTTCGCGGACGGCACGATAGTAGATAAAGAACAATGACGAACAGGCCTACAGAGAGGAGGTGAAACATCAGGCAGACTGGTGTGAAACCAACAACCTGATTGTGAGATTCTAAGTTCTAACCTGAATGTCTCAAAAACAAAAGAGATGATTGTGGACTTCAAGAAGAACCAGCACAGCCACACTCCTCTCATCATAAATGACTCAGTAGTGGAAATCGTCAGCAGCACCAGGTTCCTGGGGGTGCAGATAACCGACTCTCTCACCTGGTCAAACCACACTGGCACTCTTGTAAAGAGGGCCCAGCAGCGTATGCACTTTTTGCGCCGGATGAGGAGCGTGCACCTACCCACTTCCATTCTCACCACCTTCTATAGAGGAACTATAGAGAGCATCCTGACCAACTACATCTCTGTCTGGTCGGAGGCCTGTAGTCCCTCTGACTGGAAAAGCCTACAGAGGGTGGTGAGGACAGCAGAGAAAATCATCGCGACATCACTTCCTCCCCTCCAGGACATCGCAAAGAAACGCTGTTTGACCAGAGCTCAAAACATCGTTGGGGACCCCTCCCACCCCCACCATGGACTGTTCTCATTGCTGGTCTCTGGAAGGAGATTCCGTAGTCTGCGGAGTAGAACAACCAGACTCAACAGCAGCTTCTTCCCATATGCTATAAGACTGCTAAATAATGTATAACTATTCCCCCTTTCTTCTTCCCCTCCCCACCCACACACTTACCCAAGACTGCTCCCATAGGATCTCTACTCCAAATTACACTGTGAAATATATTTATTGTATTATATATATATATATTTTTTTTTTTATTAATACAAAAGTTGCTTCTACATAGGCAACTACTATGTGCAATATATATATATATATATATTTATCTTATAGGTTTTATGCAAAGTTTTCTGTCTCTTTTTATATTGCTTATCTCATTTATTTTTTTCAGACTGTGTATACTGCTTCCATTTTTATTCCTGTTGTGCTATGTGTCTGTCATCGCAACGAAATTTCATTTTTGATGGAAATTTAAAATGACAAATAAAGTCAGTCTAAGTCTAAGTCTAATAATACTAAGAAGAGGATCTATAATTTCTTGGAGCAGTAGATTTGTAGGTATAGGGTCTAGCATGCATGTTGTTGATTTAGATGATCTAATGATTTTAGACAGTTCATCGTGATCTACGGAAGAAAATAATTGCATTTACTCCTTAGGGGCGCTGTAGTTAGTTTGTTCAGCGGGTTTCACTTCTGGTTGCATTGTTATAATTTTTTCTCTAATATCTTGGATCTTATTTGTGAAGTAGTTCATAAATTCATCACTGTTATGCTGATATACAGGATCAGAAGTCACTGACGATTTATTTTTTGTTAATTTAGCCTCTGTGTTAAATAAAAACCTAGGGTTGTGCTGGTTTTCTTCTATTAGTGATGAAAAGTAGGTGGATCTAGATGTTTTTAGGGCTTTCCTGTCGTGATCTCAGTTTTGTCACGGCTTTGTGTCTTGTGTGGGTTTGTGTTTTGTTATGTCGAACACGTGGAGTGCCGTTTGACAGCTCCACACGTGTTCGTGTCTGCATCACTCGCCCCGCCCCCATGTCTCCCTGCCAGACTTTCCCCTCACCGGTTTCCTATCACCTCATCCCTCTCACCCCTGTAGCTCGTTCCTGATCAGAAGCTTCCCCTGGTCCCTCATTATGTTCCAGCTGCAGTTTATTCCCGCCTTTTAGGTTTTCTCTATTTAATCCCTCTCGTCCTCTCGTCTTGTGTCAGACAGTTGTTGTTGCAGTCGTTCCCTGACCTTCTCTAGTCTTGTCTAGTCATAGTAAAATCCTAGTTTTCTTGTTTTCCCCTCTCAGTTCGGGGTAGTCTCTAGTTTAACTCTCTGGTATTATTCCTTTAGTCCAAGTCTCCAGTGCCTAATTCCCTTATTCTCAAGCTCTGTTTTCCCATAGTTCCCGTTGGCATCCCGGACCATCCTGCTCTCTATACTCCGGCTATCGCTTCACCAGCGACCACCTCTCTCGGCAAGAATTGGCCGGCGGGTCGAGGGTTCTCCCCGCCATGCGTTCCTCCCTTCGTGGGACAGAATCTCCCAAACTGGGTCTACTTCAGATTCTTCCATGAGTGCCGTCGGGTCGAGTCCTCTCCCCACGAACTCACGTGGCTCCGAGGCCGGTGTCTCTTGGTGGATTCTTGTGGAAACTTTTCAATAAAGACCTATTGATTTCCCGCAATTGAGTCTCCGCAGTCTCTGTTCACGCACAGTCATGACATTTCCTGTATTTTCGAATACTATCCTTCCATGCTGTACGAAATACCTCTAATTTAGTTTTCTTAAAGTTGCGCTCCATTTTTCGGGCCGCTTTCTTTAGAGCCTGAGTGTGTTCATTATAGCACGGTGTTGGGCTGCCATTTTTTATCTTCTTTAAACGTAGAGGAGCAACTGTGTCTAGCGTTTCAGAGAAGTTGGAGTTAAAAATTTCAATGGTAAAGTCAAGATCTTCAACGCTATTTCTCATGCTAGAGATTTGAGACAATTCAGGCAGATTATCGAGAAACGCATCTTTGGTAGTTGAATTTATTGTTCTACCATATTTGTAACAAGGAGTTTTATTTGCAGCCGTAGTCCAGTGAAGCAAACATAATACCAGATAATGATCCGAAATGTCTTTACTCTGCTGAAGGATTTTAACATCGTCCACATTTATACCGTAAGACAGTATTAAATCTAAAGTATAATTACGAAGGTGAGTGGGTCCTGACACATGTAAGAGTGTCTTTGAAAGCCATTCCTAAGCCATCTGTATCGTTATCTCCATGGATGTTAAAGTCACCAACGACAAGGACTCTATCTGCAGCCAGTACTAGTTCTGATAAGAACCCACCAAATTCTTTAATAAAATCTGTGTGGTGCCCTGGAGGCCTATATACAATAGCTAGAATACATTTAAAAAATGTTTTATCCTTAGTATTAGGTGTTGAAACATGAAGTACCATGACTTCAAAATAATTTTATTTAGAGTTAGACTTCTGGGAAATGCTAATAGAGTTATTGTAAAGTGCGAGACCTCACCCTCTGCCTTTTAGACGAGGCTCATGTTTATAATAATAATCTTGGGGGACAGATTCATTTAAAGTAATATAATCATCTGGTTTTACCCATGTTTCTGTCAAATAGAGCATGTCTATTTTATGATCTGTTTTCAGAACGTTAACAAAAAGTGCTTCATTAGAGAGAGATCTAATATTTAGCAATCCGAGTCGTAACAGTTGATTATCTGTATTTTGTTCATGTTTATTTTGTTTAACGTTTATTAAATTACTTTCAAGAGGTTTACACATTATTTTATGTTTGCTAATCCGGGGGACAGACACAGTCTCTATTTTATGATGTTTGGGAGAAGGGATTATTACATGTTGTACATTTTGTGTATTCTGCGACGTGAGATGGCAAGCAGACAGTTGGTTAAGCCATTCTGTCTGCTCCCTGAGTCAAGCTTAAGCATTATTAAGACTTTTTGCCATATTTCTAGACAGGAGGGAAGCCCCAGCCCAGGAGGGATGGAGACCATCTCGTTTCAACAGGTCAGGTCTGCCCTCAAAACTCTTCCAGTTATTTATAAAAACTATATCATTCTGCAGGCACCACTCAGACAACCAGCCATTTAGTGATGATAATCTGCTATAAATCTCATCACCATGGTAAGCAGTGAGGTAAGTATAGTGTCTGACATCGTGCTTGCGAGCTCACACACCTCTTTAATATTATCTATTGTGAGCTCCGATTGACGGAGTCTAACATCATTTGTGCCGACGTGAATAACAATCTTACTGAATTTACGATTAGCCTTAGCCAGTACATTTAAATTTGACTTGATGTCAGGCGCTCTGGCTCCCGGTAAACATTTGACTATGGTGGCTGGTGCCTCTATGTTAACGTTCCGAACAATAGAATCACCGATAACTAGGGCACTTTCAGCAGGTTTCTCAGTCTGTGCGTCACTGAGTGGGGCAAACCTGTTCGAGACTGTAATCGGAACGGTTGAGTGACGTTTTGTCCTGTGACTACGCCGTCTCACAGTCACAAAGTTTCCCAGCTGTGGGGGATTTTCAACCAGAACCGAGCTGTGTGCGCTAACGTTGCTCGAATCCAAAGTGTTTTCTATGGTCCTTACACTCTTACTATCCTCTGATAAAGATTGGATGCGAGACTCTAATTCTAATATCTTCTCTGTCAGCCTAACTATTTCCCTGCATTTATCGCATATAAAACCCTCGGAGCTGACAGAGAAGGCTAAGCTAAACATATGACATGAGGTGCAAGTAACAATAATAGGAATAGAAGCCATAACTCACCGGGTTTGAAGTGCAATTCCGACTTACCAAGGTTGCTCGATGAATCGTAGTATATACGCTTAAAAAGAGAAACAGTTGCACACAAGACAAACTAGAGGCAAGATGATATTCCACAGTATAAACAGAAAGCAAGCTAACACGCTAATGCTATGCTTAACGGCATTAAGTTAACTATCAATTTTGGTTTAGAATCTTCAAGTAAATAACAAGAACAGGGTTATTGAGATATCAGGATAAGTTAGCCACGACAGTGATAAGTAACGATAATAAAATACACTAATATTAAAACGAAGTGCAAGTGCAGGGATACAAACAAACCTCCGGCAGCGATGCAGACAGGAACTATTGCTATTACTTGTCTATTACTTGTAAATGTACTATTACTTGTCTATATGCTATTTAATTTGATCTGATGGCCAGATGAGCATAAATGGTGTTGTCAGGATCCTTTCGCTGCAAAACAAAGTGGGGGCATTTCGTTGTTTATTTTAAGTCTGTTAAACAGTAACACAATGTGAATCGCTCTTTTTTGCCAACCAGTGCCAACAGTAGGTAGCGATTCACGAATGACCTTAAATAGATCACAGATGAAGTGACATTGCAAACTGTGACCACTGACCGGCCCCTTTACAGCAGAGGAAAAATTCCAGAAAGTCCGATCAACAAAGCTAACATTGTATCAGCGTGAGATATCTGTTGCTCTGTACATGAACGGCCTTGTGCCTTACGCCCCCATTTTGAGTGTTTTTCTGTGTAGTGGGCTCTGTGTGAAGGCAATTTTGTGCAATTGTTATTGTGGTGTGTTGTGATGTGATGATCAGAAACATTTAAGCTAAAAGTTCTCAAGGTCTGCCAAAAACAACTTCAGCCAATTAGTACCAAAAGTTGAAGTGCACATTCCTGATGCTCCTGGTAAATTGAAACTGGTTTCAATACCTTCTCGGTGAGCAAACATGTGAGATAGCTAGCTGGAAACTGCTACCATCGTGGAATGCCAAGAGTCATGTAACACTCCAGCGCTCACAGATAGTGGCATATCTCCAGACCTGCAAGTGAGTAGCGTCTATATTAAACTTTCTTCATCTCATTTACTTTGGTTACTTTGACAACAATATTATCCTTGTGCTGTTTTGTTTGTAGAATCTATTAGAGACAGATTAAATTAGAGCTGGTCATTTTGTTCTCATGGTCCAACAATTGTTATTTAAATTTAGTCATTTAGCAGATGCTTTTATCCAAAGTGAATAACAATTGTGAGATCCAGAAATTTGCTGAAGAAGAGCTACAATAGCTAAAATGACACTCTGCCAGGTTCCGAAAGCCAGAAGATCATGGGACTGATGGTAATAAAGTACTGCAGTAATCTGTTGCTGCTCATATTTTTTGGATTTGGACTGTTAAGTATTAACCTTTGGCACTTAACTCCTGGGAAAAGCTGTTTTGTAAAAATATTAAGAGAAATTCTCACAGAACTATGGTGGTTTATACCATAAGAAAAATATATCACAGATTTTTAATGTCTCAGCTACATCAATTAGATTAAGTGGCTGGCAAATAGAAACTTTTGTTGCATCTCAGATATTTTTCCTGAAAAAAAAGAAACATCTCATAAATATCTTCATTAGAGTTTCAGAAGAGATCTCAGCAATGTCACTCAATGAACTCAAACATATGAACTCATACATTTCTTATCAAATTTACTTTGATTATTTTATTCATATAATCTACATTGATTTTGTGGCTTAATATTCTTAATGTATTTTAATGCTTGTCTCATTTATTTTTCCAAAGCAATTTTAGGAGAAATACGTTGGTAAATATCTCCCAAGCTATTATTAATAGACCAAAACATTATGGAGAATTGTGGCAATCTTTTTGAGCCAGTAAAAAAACTGCTTAGCTGGACCCAGACAGTAAGATTGAGAGCGCTTTTCCACCATTGCGTCGAACCGTTCTAAGCACGGTCTGAAACGGTTACAGTTATGTTTCCACGTGAGCCTGGTCCGATACGGCACAATTACAAGCTGTTCTCGGCTCTGAATTTTCGGTACAGTTGTCTAACCAAGGCAGCTCGTGACGCGTTTGTGTTTACATTTTAAAGATTTCGGTTATAAGCCCTGCGGTGGAAAATGAAACCATTTACGTACTGGCTGGCATGGATTGGCACAGAGTGGAACGATTAAGCAATGCAAACGATTAGGCGTGGTGGTGGAAAAGCGCTCTAAGATACTAACATTATCACAAACATCCAAGTGTGTGACACTCAAGAATGCATAAAGCCTCAACACTTCAGCTGAATGTGACCTTGCCATTGTCTCTTAAAAGACCACCTCAATGACACAGCATGAGAGAACTATTCATAGATATAAAAACTAGATGCCGCATTAGCATCTGTTTCTATGGGCCGCTGTAGGTCGTCCACCATATCGGAACATGCGAGCCGGTCCGTTAACACTCAAGAGCAAGCTGACTGTGTATGATTATGAAAACATTTTTATCGTTGTGTAAACGCAAACATTATATCTGCTACACTAACACATGACAACAACGAAAGGTTATCACATTTTTCGTGAATTTAAATCCCAGTGGTTTTAAAAGCCATGGCTGCGCAGTGTTGGGCCATTCTTGCAAACTGTGAGGGACATCAGTGGACCGTTCCAAGATGGCGAACACGTCTAGGTGCCTGGAGCGCTTGAATGCGGCATCTGGTCATGTATATCTATGGAACTATTTTAAAGCCACACTGTAATAAAGCTCAATAAAACAGAAGGAAGGAGGCGGGAACCGGCGAACATTTAACACCAAACTTTAATCAAAAATAAACAAACAATAATAAGGAAGTAAAAGTAGGCCGGCAGCCCCTCACGGACGACTGCCAGCCACACAAACATAAACACAAAACTTAACATATGTCCGGGCCCGGTCCTCTCTCGTCGGCAGTCCCGTCGATTCCTCCCTTTATGCTCCCAATCTCCTCCGTGGGCGATGCGGGACCGGCGCACGCACAGCTGATTTCCATTATCACTCACGCCACTGGCCCCACCCCACGGCTCCCGTCCCGCCTTCCTCGCCACACACACCTTTAGTGCAATTAAAATAACACAGAAATGGTAAGTAGAACTTAAAAAACGTTTACAGTTGGTGTCAAAAGAGCAAAACAACAAAGATAAGGGCAATTACACACAATAATGATAAAGATTAAAAATATCACAATGCCAGAATACTGCTAGCTACACACAGTAAATGAAAAACTAGGGTGGATTAAAGGAATTAACTTCTATGGTCATGTTATTGTGGCCTTTAGTATAAGAATGATACAATGTTACGTTATTGTATTATTATTGTAATAATTATAATACTCATTAAAGCTGCGAGCAGCGATGTTCGGGCCCTCGCGGAAAGTGCCACCGCAACCCGGTGCAACCACCAGCCGTCGGCCTCAGGAAGAGCGAACGGTGGACAATGCGCAATAGGAAGTTATATTATAGAAAGACTTTAATTTATTTACAGATTTCCTGCTGCCAGTTCGTGGTGCAATACCGTAGGTTAATATTGACATATTTAACATGTCTTTCGGGGCATGACTCTTATCAAACATGTTAAGTTTGGAGCAGACTGGACAATGGGTCTCATTCACTAAGCGTGCGTACGCACAAATGTGTGCACGAAACCGGCACATGAGCGTTCAAGGTCAAGGTCTAGGCCATTTAGCATCACAAAAAACTTGACGTGAGACTAACAAAATATGATGTTCATCTGATTAAAGCTCTAGGAGGAGTTTGTTAAAGTAGGTGTTGTGGAAAAATTTCAGTCTTGTAGTTCAAAAAATCTCTCAGACTAAGAAGGTCCGGGTGTCGAGGAGTTAACTTTATTTGCTCGAGCCAAACAAAGTGAGATGTTCTAAGTCATCTAAAAACCAAGTGTTTTCAGTCTACAGTTATAGTAAAACTTCTGAAAGGTGGTCCTTTCCAAAACCAATCAGGTATTTTCCCGTTATCTCTTATTTTTATTAACCAATTGTTAATTGTCTGCCACCAATAAGTCCCAGGTAACAAGGTACGTATCTAATGGTGGTACGCTGGTTATTACATCATTTTTAAAATAATTTGCATACAATGGTTACTACACGAGACCACCAAACAAGCCATGGTCTCCATACGAGACGGCGTGGCGTCCGTGCGTAATCATGGTTACTTTTAAACAGGGGAAAATCCCCAGGTTTTAGAGAGAACACAACAGGCTTCAAACTTTAGGCCTCTAAAAACATCACTGGATTTTACCTTGTTACATTGTGCTCAAATGTGCTTTAAACATTCATAAAGTGACATTAAGTGCATTTATATGAACAATCATTGGTTACAGGTACAGATTGTGTCATTAAATCACCAATTCTTCTTCAAATAATCAAATTATCATCATAAACCTACTTATATGTAATTATTCTTATTGACTATGATTTCAGATCAACCCATCTACGTACTAATGTTCCTATGAATACTTCTCAATACTTTTTAGGTATTTTATCAAGTGCATTTATAACTGTGGTGAAAAACAGTGCTCAATACATGTAAAAAACATCTATATGTGCCCAGAAATTGCCCAGAAATTACACAATATAGGACACCTGGAAATGGAAAAAACTGCACATAACGTGCAGTGGAAAGTTAAAATAAATGACTTCACGGTGGGTTTAGAGCATGGGTCCAAGAGATTTCTTTCTTGGTATTGAGACAAGTAAGTGCAATCGCTGCATGATTGTGTAAGGAAAACAGTAAATGGTAGGCGATAAAATTTATGCAGGCGAATTACAGTAGGATTTGTTATTTATTTAAATGTCACATTCCCTTTTGCCAGCTGGTGGCGCTATAAGTGAACACTGACATGGATATTTGTTCAGGCCAGGACTATTATCAAACATGTGAAATGTGAGGCTGGTCAGACATTGTGTGCCTGAGTTACTATAGCTTCCTGTTTCATGGCGAAACATCAAACTTTGTCAGGCCGCCACGGACACGCCCCTCAACGAAAAGTCAGGAACTTGCAATGTATCGTCACAAAGGTCTGAAGATCATACTGGCCAAATATGATGCTGACCTGTTTGAATCTCTATGAGGAGTTAATCACAGTTTAAAACATGCCACTCCCTGTTTCCTGCAGGTGGCGCTATAACAGTATCTGAATATTACCATGTAGATGTCTTCAGGCCAGGACTTTTATCAAATGTGTGAAGTCTGGGGCCTGTTGGACATTGTAGGCCTGAGTTACAACACTTCCTGTTCATGGCGAAACGCCAAACTTTGGCAGGCCGCCAGGGTCACGTTCCCCCACGAAAAGTCAGGATCTCCTCAATTTAGCTTCACAAAGGCCTTAAGATGAGAATTACATGAAAATGATGTTGATCGGATTAAAACTCTAGGAGGAGTTTGTTTAAGTACGACGCCTGGAAACTGCAAAAAATTACCAAATTGCACAGGAAATGATTCGGGGTGTTCTCTGAGCCCACCAAATTTGGTGCATGTACGTTTTGCGTAGCGGTCTGGGCAGTTCTAGGTGGCGCTAGCGAGCCATTTTGCCACGCCTAATTACGCCTAATAAACGTCTTAACAAACCTACACATAGAAAAATAAAGGTGCTTCAGCGGTTCTTCGGCAGTTCTTTGAGATTACTGAGGTGCTATATAGCACCGCTGGCGTATAAAGAACCAGTTAAGCCCCTGTATGGTTCTTCAGCGGTTCTTCACCGGTTCTTTGGGATGGTTAAGGTGCTATTATTATTATTATTATAGCACCACTGCCATGCAAAGAGAACCTGTTAAGCCCCTCACTCCTCCATATAAAGAGAAAGAAATGTTTTGGCACAAAAGGGCTGCACTTCATGCATGTGTTTAAAGCGACAACGAGCAACTTTTTGACCTTAAAATAATGTCTCTAAAATTATTTTAGTGGTAGGTCAACTTTTAACTGGACGAATTTTACTGCCGTTGCTACCTGAGCAGCCTCCTATCGGCTGAAATTGCACTTGTAACTTTGGTGTTCGGCCCGGTACAAGCCCCGCCTATCCCCTGCTTTACGGCATACTCGTAGCCTGGGAGAAGTTAGCCAACAGCAGAGCTAACAGTAAGACGAAACGAACCAAAACATCACCATGGCAGAGCCAGGGAAAAAAAACAAAGAGGGTTTTGTCGGAGGAAGCAAAGAAAAAAAAGCGAGAGAGTGATCGGACACGGGGCCGGTCACGAATCAATATCGGACAGGCTTACACTTGGTGGCGTGAGTAGCAAGAGGCAACGGGTTGCAAAACGGATGCAGACCTAGCGCTCCGGCTCCTGGATTTGTATGTGTTATTTGTACATTTTTTGTTAAGGTCCTGTACTTCTGAACGTATTTGTTATTAGTCTGTGTCATTGGCACAACACCGGTTCGCACTTTATAAGCGTAAGGTAGCTGAGAGATAATATATGGTTGCCGGTGTCGATAGCTAGCATGTTGTCTTGTCTCGTCATGAATGTGTGTAACGTTAGTGCTTGTAAATAAAGACTAAACAACCACACTAAACGTGTTGTGGTAAAAAGTAGCAGATTATTTTGTTCAGACCAGTAAACCACGTGAATGTTGAACAGTTCAGTCCTTGATTAGGCTAATGTTGTCGTTATGTATATGTACATGCTATGCACTGTTTTCATACCGAGTTGACTGTAGTTATTACATATATTACACAAAACACAATGCCTGGTCGCGATTGTGTTTAGTGACTTCCGATATAATAACAAAATTAAAGTACTATAGGGTACACAACACATTCAAGTCCATGCGTTGTGTTTCGGGTAAATACAAATGTTCCATGTAGCTAGCACGCTCTGTGCTAACTTCTAACAATCAGCTGCTACCCCCGAGTCTACTTTGAGGTTGTAGTATAGCCCTGTAGTACAGCCCATAGTGTTGGCACCCGTGTGGTACGCAATGAAGATGAAACACTGATTTCAAAAACAGTACAGTTACATATACAGTTTATGGATAACATAATATAACATATTTTTTTGGCCAAAGTTACCAGAATAAATTGGTAACCTTGCTTCGAACACGTAGGATTAACTCAACTCTCAACTCAACTTTATTTATATAGCGCTTTTTACAATTTTCATTGTTACAAAGCAGCTGTACATAAGACATATTGACTATAAGCAAAACAATTAAAGTTGTAACTGCAAAAACAAGAAAAAGTTGAAAACACAGAAGACAGATATACCCACATAAAAACACTCCACACACACAATATGCACACATACTAACACACATAGACATAGACACACACACACACACACACACACACACGGATTGACTACTTACGATACATAAATCTTTGTACTGATATACGAAGAACATATGGTAACACGGACTACTTTACCTGATCGGTGGACATAGTTTGAACGACGTAGCTGGGTCCGTCGGCGTAGTAAACCAACTCACGTGTATTGAGCTGCCAGCAGGAAATCTTTGCGACAGTTTTTATGACACTGCATACAGACAATTCCGCTTATCAACCACGTGGGGCAACAGTTGTAACGGCCACCTATGTCTAATGTGTATGTACCTTTAAGATGAAGTGTATGCATTGTATGCAAGATGAAGAACTTTTAATATTTCCAATAAGTTTTTTCGTTTTTTTACTTTATTTTCCTTCGCCACGTGGATTGAACTTAACTGTACTGCATTTCACTTTATGGTGATATAACGAGGTCACATCGCTTAGCAAAGCTCGACGATGGTGATCGTTTCGACGGTCAACACTATGGCTTGGGCCATGGCATGCTCCGAGGGTCGCCTTGGGCTGGTCATCGGTTTGGGGGTCGTGAGTGTGCCACCCTGACCAGCTAGGTCTTTATGTAGTCTGTTACTTACACTAATATGTGTGTTCATTTAATTTGTTCTAATGCTACCTTGATGTTCTTTAATTTCTGGGTCAGCTAAAAGTATAATGGTTATTACAATTTATATCTAATACTATTATTTAATGCTATTCAAGTGGTAGTGCGACATCTGCTGTGTTTGAAGACTGTCTTGTACCTTGTCTAAGTTGTTTACTTACGGTTTTATTTTGTACAAATGTGCTGCAGTGAATTATGTATTTTTGATCCGCATATTCTGCCGTGTGCTAGTATACATGCCTGATCGCTTCATATTTTTTTTGAGCCCCAACTAAGTATTGAGTGCTGTACATGCTCATACTTTTCATGTTCATACTTTTCAGTTGGCCAAGATTTCTAAAAATCCTTTCTTTGTATTGGTCTTAAGTAATATTCTAATCTTCTGAGATACTGAATTTGGGATTTTCATTAGTTGTCAGTTATAATCATCAAATTAAAAGAAATAAACATTTGAAATATATCAGTCTGTGTGTAATGAATGAATATAATATACAAGTTTCACTTTTTGAATGGAATTAGTGAAATAAATCAACTTTTTGATGATATTCTAATTATATGACCAGCACCTGTA
>NW_026634301.1:183518-215827 GCF_024868665.1 Triplophysa rosa | reverse complement strand
GGGATCTGACAGTCTTGGGAACAAACAGACGGTTGGTGGGTCCTCCTCCAGGGTCTGGTTCTCGGGATTGTGCTTGCTTAACCTTATCGCCCAGATCCCATTTGATGGGAGCGACTATCCTAGCACTGGGAACGATAGGTTGTGCAGACTCATCTTGAGGGGACTTGACATAGATACGGGACAGTGTATCTGGCTTCAAGTTCTTTGACCCAGGACGATATGACAATGTGAAATGGAAGCGGTTGAAAAATAGGGACCACCGAGCTTGGCGAGGATTGAGACGTTTAGCCTGTTGGATGTACTCGAGGTTTTTATGGTCAGTGAGTACCTGGAATGGATGTTTGGCGCCCTCAAGCCAATGCCTCCACTCTTCCAGTGCCAGTTTGACGGCTAGTAACTCCCTATCCCCTACGTGGTAATTCCCTTCAGTGGGCGTGAGACGATGGGACAGAAAGGCACATGGGTGTAATTTGCCATCGTCTCCCCTCTGAGACAGTACCGCTCCAACTCCCAATTCCGAGGCGTCAACCTCCACAATAAAGGGAGTGTCCAGATTAGGGATGATTAGTACCGGGGCGGAAGTAAATAGTCCTTTGAGGTGCTTGAATGCGGATTCGGCTGCGGGTCCCCAGCTGAACCTGCTCACCTTATCCTTCGTGAGAGCCGACAGAGGAGCCACCACAGTGCTGAAGTTCAGGATGAACTTACGGTAAAAATTGGCAAAGCCAAGAAAACGTTGCACCTCTTTCACCGACGAAGGGGTAGGCCAGTCCGCAATGGCTTGAACCTTCAAGGGATCCATCATTACCTGACCCGGCTGGATTATAAACCCCAAGAATGGCACTTTGGTGACGTGGAATTCACACTTCTCGGGTTTGACGTAGAGATGGTTGTCCAGCAGGCGTCTGAGAACCTTGTTGACGTGGACCACATGCTCTTGCAGAGAACTCGAAAAGATGAGAATATCGTCCAGATAGACGAAAACAAACAGATTAAGCATGTCCCTGAGGACGTCATTGATAAGACACTGGAAGACTGCGGGAGCATTAGTGAGGCCGAAGGGCATGACCCGGTATTCATAATGTCCAGTTGGGGTGTTGAATGCCGTTTTCCATTCATCCCCCTGCTTGATTCTCACGAGGTGGTATGCATTGCGTAAATCAAGTTTTGTGAAAATGGACGCCTCTTGTAGGATCTCGAAAGCTGTGGCCATCAGAGGTAAGGGGTACCGGTTTCTCACGGTGATCTTATTAAGTCCCCGGTAATCAATACATGGCCGGAGGCCACCATCCTTCTTACCCACGAAAAAGAATCCAGCTCCCGCCGGAGAGGTAGAGGGGCGGATAATACCAGCTGCTAGGGATTCCTTGATGTATTTGTCCATGGCCAGACGCTCGGGAGGTGACAGAGAGAATATCCGACCCCTAGGAGGACAACTATCTGGGAGTAAGTCGATGGTGCAATCATATGGTCGGTGAGGTGGTAGGGAAGTAGCTCTTCTCTTACAAAACACCGTTTTGAGGTGATGGTACTGAGACGGGACTCGAGAGAGGTCTAAGGGTTCTTGGGACTCAAGGACAGGTTCGGGAAGAATCTGGGTCAAGCAAGAAGTCTGACACGTGGAACCCCAGCTGATAACTGCACCCGTAGTCCAGTCCAAGTGTGGACTGTGCTGAAGAAGCCAGGGGTGGCCTAAGATCATCGGGAACTCAGGTGACTGAATGAGGTGAAAACTTAGTTCTTCACGATGGAGATCCGTGATGAGCCCGAGCACCGAGGTAAGGTGAGTAATTCTCCCTGGAGCTAGCGGTCTGCCATCCAAGGCAGTAACCGTAAGGGGCTCAGGAAGAGGTTCCGTGGGAATCTGAAGCCTTTCGGCCAGGGAAATGTCTATAAAATTCCCGGCTGCCCCGGAATCAATAAAAGCGTGAAGTTGGTGCATGTGATCTTCCCAAGTGAGAGTGACAGGAAGGAAATGTCCAGCGTTGGACGGTGGATCTGAACGTGTGACTCCCGTTACAGTCCTTCCTAGCCTGTGCGGGACTGGGAGTTTCCCGAGAGCTCGGGGCAAGTTGATCGAAAGTGACCGTGTAAGCCGCAATAAAGTCAACGATGTTCCCTCATGCGACGGTCTCGTTCCGAGTGAGACAGCCGGGTCCTCCCCAACTGCATGGGTTCTGGGGGTTCTTGAAAAGCTGGGGTGTTGGGAACATACGTAACTCTGGTAGGTAGTCTAGGAAGAGGAACACGAACCTGGTCTCTCTCTCTCAGTCGGTTATCCAATTGTATGGCCTGGTCGATGAGTGTCTGGATCTCCCTTGCTGGTTCTCTGAAGGCTAGATCGTCCTTGATCCTCTCAGTCAGTCCTTTCAAGAAGCACACCATCAGAGCCTCGTCATTCCACCCACTCCCTGCTGCTAATGTCCGGAAGTGAATGGCATATTCGGCAACACTCTCATTGCCTTGTTGTAGCGTCAGGAGTCTCCTAGATGCTAATCGATCACTGAGGGGGTGATCGAAGACTCGTTTGAACTCCTCCTCAAACTTTAACAGGCTTGAACAACATGGTGCCTGTGCCTTCCACACCGACGCTGCCCAGGAAAGTGCCTTGCCCGAGAGGAGGGTGATGATATATGCGATCCTGGCCCGATCAGATGGAAAAGAAGTTGGTTGTAATTCAAAGGTGAGGGAACACTGGGTGAGGAATCCATCACAGGAACTAGGATCACCCGAGAAGCATTGCGGTGGAGGTAAGCGTGGTTCTGTAGGTGTCACAGTGCCCTGGGAATCCCCCGGGGTGGTGGTTCCAGATGGAATAACTCCCGATGGCGTGGGTAGACGCTCGAAAATCTGACGAACCGACGCCAACAGCTCAGAGAGGATCTGCGAGTGTTTGGTCATCACGGTCTCCTGTTGTGCGAGAGCTGTCTCATGACGTCGGACCATCGAATCATGCTGTACCACCGTAGCTAGCACTTCGTGAGGATCACCTGATGCTGGATTCATGGTTGGCTTGGTTATTCTGTCAGGCTGAGGCCCGAACCCGGGTCGTTGGCGTAGCGCTCTGACGCACTACCACAGAGCCACGGAGGAAGTGAGGAATCCAGCAAACGGACAGAGTCAAACAGGTAGAAGTAAGGTAGGTTTATTCCTCCACAAAAATGATATAATCCATAACAAATAATCCAAAGAGAACGTAAACGAGAGGTAACCCAAAAAGCAAAATAATCTACAGAAAAAACTAACAAAGGTAATCCACAAAGCAAAAAATCCTCGGTGCAAAAAACAAAGTCACAAAGGGAAATCCAAAAGAGCTTGAGCTAGAGACAGCAAAACACATAACAATAACCAAGCGTTGAATGAGAGGACCAGAGCTTCTTAAATAGCCCAGAATAAATGGGACATAGGTGTGGGCAATTATACTAATGATGGGTCTCGCCACAGTCTAGAAATAGGACCCGATAGCGACCTCTAGTGGTAGAGATCAAAGTCCAGAGCCAACAATCCTCACAGGACCCCCTCCTCTAGGAACGGCCCCTGACGTTCCCACCAAGACGACCGGGGTTGAGAGCGTGGAATTCTCTAACCAGCTTGGGGTCAAGGATGTCTTTGGCCGGAACCCAGGAGCGCTCCTCAGGACCATAGCCCTCCCAATCCACTAGATACTGCCGAGAACCACGAACTCGGCGGGTATCCAGGATACGGCGGACTGTGTAGGCGGGCTGGCCGTCAATGATCCTGGGAGGAGGAGGTCTGCCTGGTGTGAGGAACGGAGAAGACAACACAGGTTTAAGTAGAGACACGTGAAATGTGGGATTAATTTTCAGAGACCTAGGTAAGTATAGCCTGTAAGTAACCGGGTTAACTTTCCTGGCGATTTTGAATGGACCGATGAACCTCTGAGATAGCTTGCGAGACTCTACCCTCAAAGGAATGTTCTTTGTGGAGAGCCACACTCTTTGGCCGGCACGTAGGGTAGGAGGTGGTCTGCGTCTGCGGTTGGCGTGCTGTTGATATAGCTGAGATGTTTTGAGGAGTTTGAGACGAGTCCTTTGCCACACCTGCTTGCAGTGTCTAACCCACCGTTGGGCGGAAGGAACATTCACATCTGCTTCTTGCTCGGGAAATAGAGGGGGGGAATACCCGAACAAACACTCAAAGGGCGACATGTCAGTAGCAGAAGACTTCAATGTGTTGTGAGCATACTCGGCCCACACGACGAACTCAGACCACACACAGTCTGATATATTTCAAATGTTTATTTCTTTTAATTTGATGATTATAACTGACAACTAATGAAAATCCCAAATTCAGTATCTCAGAAGATTAGAATATTACTTAAGACCAATACAAAGAAAGGATTTTTAGAAATCTTGGCCAACTGAAAAGTATGAACATGAAAAGTATGAGCATGTACAGCACTCAATACTTAGTTGGGGCTCAAAAAAAATATGAAGCGATCAGGCATGTATACTAGCACACGGCAGAATATGCGGATCAAAAATACATAATTCACTGCAGCACATTTGTACAAAATAAAACCGTATGTAAACAACTTAGACAAGGTACAAGACAGTCTTAAAACACAGCAGATGTCGCACTACCACTTGAATAGCATTAAATAATAGTATTAGATATAAATTGTAATAACCATTATACTTTTAGCTGACCCAGAAATTAAAGAACATCAAGGTAGCATTAGAACAAATTAAATGAACACACATATTAGTGTAAGTAACAGACTGTGGTGTTTGTTGAATAAACACTCTGAAAAATAAATGTATGAACTGGCGTGTAGCCTCTTTTATTTATTCTTCCCCCACATCCGTGATGTAATCACTTATTTCACTATTGCCATCTAGTGGACAATAATAGGAACATCAACTAATCACTACATCTCCTTTCTTTTGAAAGAAAACACAAAATGTAGTGCAAAAAACAGAACGTATAATATTGTCACTAAACAGCCATTTAAAACAAAAACAAAGCATTTGTTTAGTTCTTTGCAAATGTAACTAGGCATAGTCATTTACAAATTCAGTCGATCAGGTTTCTTTATAATACGCGATGATCTTCTTAGTNAATGAATGAATATAATACACAAATTTTACTTTTTGAATGGAATTAGTGAAATAAATCAACTTTTTGATGATATTCTAATTATATGACCAGCACCTGTATTTCTCACGCAGAGAAATTTCCAGGATAACGCCCACCAAGTTGCGCCGCTATTAGAAGAATCAAGTGAGTTCCCCATAGAGTTCAGAAGGCCCTGCCACGCACCAGCTAATCAAATAAAAAAAATAGCTACCGAACAGCCAATCAGAAAATATCATTGCTGTATCCGGGTAAGATTTAGATATTTCCGCAACAACAAATGTTTACATTCTGATTCCAACGACACATTCTGTGATTCACAGGCTCGCTCAACACGACATTAATTCAGATGGATCATTATCACTATAAAGTGCCTTTTGATGTCCTCATCAGAAACACTGAGCCATCGTGAACATAATGTAAAATAATGACATTTTGAAGTTTTATTATAAATGTCCTAATATTTACACAAATACAACTGCAATAAGAAGATTCTTAAAATGTGTTTTATCATTTTATACCATTTTATTTGATTCGATTTATGTGATTTTGGCATGTCCCCTGACGCTGCTAAGCTAACTTCAGTGACTGTAAAAAGTGGAAACATTGCACAAAATTAAAATATTTTTTGAATGTTCTTATTGTCCTCAACAATGTATTTAATAAAACAAATAATTTGGATAATTTATATTCTATTTTCATAATAATATTAAGCTTTTTGCATGCGTCCCTGTAATACGCCCTTTTCACATGACGTCACGCATCTTCCGTTCTGCCGCGAAGCAGTGTATCATTACTTCCGCTAGCACTCCAGTTCATAAGGTGGCGGTAATGCACCTATAAGCTGATTTGCCAACCGAGAGGTTAAAACATCTGCAGCACACACAGTAAGTATATGCACTCATTTTTCCTAGTTTTCAAAATAATGTGTTTGTAGTTACATGTTGTCAAGCTTCACATGTCCACATTGTCATAGTGACATTTTAATTAACATAAAAACTTTTCAGTAATTGAAAATATATATCTTAAACAGTATACAGTCAGCTTTAACAGTGAATCCCTTTGCTAGCTGCAACTACACCATGTGTTCATCCCTGCTAATTTCAGCAGCTATTCTAACACTTGTTTAGTATTAGTTCTGAAGAAAAAAAAACTATTATACACATTTCACATTGTGAAAACCTTTGGCCTAGGCTATTTCATTATATTTTATCCAGACAATGTATAGTATTAAATATTACATTTTGTCTATTTCAAAGATGTCAGGGAAGAGGCAAATGAGCATTCTTTCATGCTTCGCTCTAAAGGATCAGCTCCCTAAAAGGGTGGCCAGGAGAGTAGGAGACTGTGGAGAAGACAGTAGATGAGGCAGTGGAGGAGACAGCTAGGGTGTCAGTAGAGGATGAGTCCATGGAAGAGACTGTGGAGGACACCATAGAGGAGACTGTGGAGAACCCACTGGAAACAGGGAAAAAGAGAGGATTAAGTAGAGCAGCCACCTATAGGTGTTTCTTTAAGAAGGAGTGGTCAACCTGATGGCCATTCATCACAATGGGAACCGCCAGCTCCTTCTACTGCAGTCTGTAGACAAGAGAACTCCTGTTAGTGTTAGTGCTCCCTCATTCAAATGCAGACGCTGAGAGGGTTTTCTCCATGGTTGGACTAAATAAAACCAAAACCAGGAACAGCTTGGCACTGGATGGAACTCTGTCATCCATCATGACGGTGAAAATGGCTGGCCTGGAACCACAGTGTTTCAAGTGGGAGCCACCAACCCCTGTGCTGAAGGCCTCAAAACATGCTACCAACACCTACAATAAACAACACTAACCATTATCTCTCTCTCACACACACACACACACACACCTGCACTAAGGAATGATGAATTAAATACATATTTTTTTATTTGTACAAATTTATGTGTCACATTTTTCAGATCAGACCCCCATCCCCACCCAAACCCCCGCAGCCGCCAAAATCTCACTCTGAACTCAGTTAAAAACTTGAGAGCCCTGAAATAACTTGAGCTACCATGATTGTCTCGTGCGTTTCAACTGGTCGCTCGCGAGTTTGTAAAAACGCGAGCAGCACATTTTGAATTTCAATGGTCAAGGAGAGTCAAGTGCATCGCGTCGGTTTGAGATATCTGTGGTAAGTCAGAGAAATTAATATGTTTAATCAATGACATTTTATAAACTTTAATTATTTTGTGCGAGAATGGGTTTTGCACTAAATATCTGTTTAATATGTCTAAAAGATTATTAATTTAAAACGAACTGTAAAACATTGTGGCAGCCGCAGCATGAAATAGACTTACAATACAGGTAAATGTTTTATGTTCTATATTAGCGTTCATAAAACAGGACTACAGTTCTCTGCAATCTCAATGTTTTGACGGTAGATTTGAGCCTGCCCACTCGCCAAAGCCGTGCTGCCGGGTTACAGCGTCACTACAGCGGACGCCGCAATGCAGAGGGGCCGCAGGAAGAAGCACTTGTTGCGACAAGTTGTTAGGTCAAGTCTAGAAGTCATTTTCAAACAGAGGGTGATCAATTTGTAACATTAATTTGTTGAGTGTCATAAAAGTATATTTATCCTATTATAGTCGCGTAACTTTTTGCTCATCCGCTATGTTTACTATGTGTATCATCCGACTCTCGTGGTTTTGCCGGGGTTTGTGCTAACTTAAGATCTATAAAATGACATGATATGGATTAGTTTACCCATGATAAACACTTTCTTTAGAATCTCTGTTCACGTTTTGTGTTCTCAGTCATAGCCATTACTTTGCCCCGCATAAATACAGCGGATGGTTGACAGAACTCAAAACTGAAGATTGTTGTAAAAAAATGCGTCATTGAATTCGTTTATATTTCATTTTCAACATGCTTTTTACCTTGTTTTCTGGGTTTAGCATCAGAGAGAATTGAAGCCTGCAATCAAGCTATTAAGCAGACAGCAGAAAAAACGTGTTATCAGTTTAGACGTGTTGTGTTCATGTTGCCATGTAAGTATGTGATCATATTATGCCAAATCTATACATTTTAAAAATATAGGTATTAGTGTGCACATGGCCTGAATTATTAATTTTGTTAAATTTGTTTTTTGTGTTCATGAAATAGGATACAGTTTGGGAAGGACCTTAATACTAAAATACTGCTCTTCAGTTTCTGACCATGAGCATCTTCAATGTGGCAAGACATGGAATCCAGAGAGAAATGCTGACCAGTTTAGCAAATGTAAGGACATTTTAATATATTATAATAATTATAAGTATAATTGCTGATTTATTATTATTGAGTCATTATTATTATTATACTTGTTGACTGTACATTACCCTTTACAGATCTCTTACTTTTTATTTTATATCAAAGTATATGCTTATACAATAGCTTATGCTTTGTTTTTGTTTACAGCGGTATTGTAGATCTGGAAAAGAATGCGGCACTGCTTATTTTACCATCCTCATTTTGCGAAAATAGCAGGTTTCACTTCTGTCTATTCAATGTAAGTTTTATAATTTAACAGTGTTTTTTATTTTATTAGTAGAAACAAAATCTCTCATCCTCCTACTGTTCCAAACTATATGACTTTCATTCTTCTATGATAAGTAGATGTTTGGGAATATTAAGGAATTGATAACCACAGTCAACATTTACTTCAATTGTATGGTAAGAACAATAAAATGATTATGAATGACATCATTTGGTGTCTTGTGTCATACAGGTTTGGGATAAAATGGGGTTGACTGAATCTCAATGAGGCTTTTATTGTATTTTCAATTACTCACTACATGTTTAATATTTTTCCAACTTACAGGATTCAGCAAAGCTAATAAAAGGAATAATTCTTTGTGGCACTTAAAGACCCCCAGTTGTGAAGACATGGAACTGACTGTACAGAGGCACTAAAGAATCTCTTAGTGTCACGGTCCTGTCTGCGTCCTAGTGTTCCCCTGCCTGTTTCTCCTGTTTTTACCCTATGGACTACACCTCCCATCATGCTCCACGCTCCCTCACCTTTTCCTCGTCTCCCATCAACCTCAAGCGATACCCTCATCACAGAGACTGTATATATACTCTCCCTGTTCCTTTGTTCATTGTCAAGTCTTGTCTATATAGTCAGCAATTACGTTGTGTTCTCCAGTTCATTATTTTGTTGTATTTGTTGTTGTGCTTTAAAATATATACTGTAGTATTGGATATCTCTCTGACTGTGGTCTGTGGCTGCATACACACCCCCGTGACACTTAGCTGTCTATTTTTTATTCAGTGTGATATATGCAAAACCCATCATTCGCACAAAAATGTCATAGAGCACTGTTTGTTTAAACTTATTAGTGGCTACAAGACTGTCTATCCGGCAAATTATACAACCAACTTATACCATGATATTTTATGAGTTGTATTGCCATAATGAACCTCCTAGTACTTGTGGTTAATGGTTTAATGTCAATTTTTTTAAGACTTAAGCTTTAATGCTTAAGGTTCCCCTATGATTACGAGCCAAAGAACCACTTTTTTCTTAGAGTGTACATTTAATTCAAATTGATGAAATTTACAGTAGATTTTGGTGTAAGGTTAGAGGATAGAACATATAGTTTGTATCTTAAACCTTTTAACTTGTAAGGTGTTCTGATATATCTTCACAATATTATAATAATAATATAACAAAATTATATAAAGTTTCATAAATAAAACGTGGCATGCACATTTTCACTTTGTGCTGCCATTATCTTGTATGTTTCCATCCCCTCCATCAACGCCAAGAGTTACTCTTAGAGGCACAATGGTAATGACTCCTTGTGGAGATCAACCAAGCAATCCTCTCTGTGACAAATCACCATGTCTGTAATGTTTCTTACATTAGTGGACAATGTATTGTATAAGGAAGGTAAAATTCTCAGACACTCCTGTTTTGTTTTGATTGTACAAAAAAATGTTTTGATATTATCACATGGCTACCTAAGCTTGTTGTTATCTTTAAATATAAAGTAGTCTATAAAAAATATATTTTATCTTTGTCACAGGGCATGAATGTGCATATGGATTCTATACAGTACATCAATGACACACAACTTAGTTAATTACAGGTTATAGTTACAGTATAGCATGTCAGATCTGATAAAAGACTTTATTGGCGGTTTGATATGCATATCATTAATTAGAATTACAGTAATATCACAGTCTCGTTTAAGCAATAAAGGAAAGCATATCCTCTTTCAATACAATAAGATGTTAAACAAATGTGACCCTCCCTCCTGTCTCTGCTTCTCTCGCTCACTCTCTCTTTCTCTCTCTCCTCCAGCAGGCTAGGCAGAGCTGTAGCAAGCTGCAAGCCTCTACCCAGCATCCATTTGAAATCTTAGGAAAAGGTGAAGATCCGTCATTCCCAAGGTGAAACAGCATTAGCAGTGGAGAGAACCGGAGACTGGGAAGGAGAGAAGTAAAGGGAGAAGACGCAGCCATGATGGGCACGCCTCTCCGGAGGAAAGCCCCGGCATATGAGTGAGTACTTCCATTTTTTCCTCACCCTCCCTCTCAAGGGTTGGACATCATGGACAGGTTGCCATGGCAACGGCAGCCAGGGCAGTGAGATGATGATGATGCTGCAGCAGCTGTTGTCTGCAGTCATGGATTCCTCCATGTGTGTGAGCGAACATGCATGTAATGTGTCACATTGTTTTCGCCAATGCACCTACAGTAAAGGTTCACATATAGTGTTAAAGACGACATTGAATTAGGACAGCTTACAGTAATGATGTTGACAAATTGTCTAACGGTTGTTTTGGGGTGTTGGCCCCTAATTCAGCAGCAAATGCAAAATAGTCCATGCAAGTGGGCTACTATTATGACAAATTTTGGGTGCTATATTATTGAAATAAGAGTTAAGTTAAGACATGTCTAATATATAACACATAAAAATGGCTGACTGAAAATAAAAGCCCCATTTTGATTGTAAGTTAGGGTGATGCAGGACAACGGGCGAGACATGTTGAAAGCCAATTGCCTTTAGTTTACAGTATGTTACAGTCATGAACCATACTACATAAACAGTTTTGCTTACTGCATACTGTACAGCATATAAATATACTTATACTGTATACCTGTAGTATGTGAAACAGTATGAATTTTGCAGCTCCAGTAATTCTGTGAGTGGCATCCAGTTGTCTTCTCAGAAATAAAAAATCCAGTTTTTATTTAAATCCAGTTTTAATGTCTAAACAATAATGATAGTAATAATAATAATATTAATAGTAGGGTTTATATATACTGTATATATATGAAAAGTTTGGATCCAAAATGAGATAACTCCATTTTTTTAAAAATTCAAAAATCATGTTTTTTTATTGTGCGTTCCAATTAAATCAGTCAAACTGCAGTTTGTTTGTTTTGATTTAAGCCATAATAACTCAATAAATACAGCTACTCTTCATATACTGTATATATATATATATATATATATAATTGTATAAGGTGCTTTATAAATGGAAATGGAAGTTCAAGTTAAATGTATGTTGATAAATATGTAAGGCGTATCTTACATATTTGGTAGGTAATATTTTAATATTACAGTATTACATTAACTTTTACAGTTTTTACTATATGCAGAAAGAATTAATAGTGAATAATTTGCTACTAGTCAGTGAGAGGTACTTTTTTCTCCAAATTTTTTACTGTATCAAGGCCACATTTTAAATGTGCATATCTATCAACATTTTATTTTGTTCACTTGCATGCATTAATACTCAAATTGCATGTGTTTATCTTTGCAATTTTTTAAAATAAACAAATATTTTAAAAAGCGGATGAATATATCAGGACTGGCTGCAAACTTTAAGAGATATGCATAACTAAAATTTAAATAATAAGATTACATTCTGTATGTCCAATGGGAACTTCACACGTCTGCTTTTTCTATCCCTGAAAATCAATCCAATACATGTTGAACATGTAAAGAATTAATAAATTATATATACATTCTGTTTATAAAAGTATTTTTGTGTAAACACCTTCATGTGGTGTCCCTCAAGCCAAATCCAGGTTAAAGTTAAAATAGCTAAAATGACTGCATTGACTGACATCGGTCTGCCAACCGAAACAAATCTGGTTGTCATATTTGCGATAATGCTGCAGTCTAGTTTAAAAGTGTGATCTTGACAATAAAGAAGACCTGAAGCCATCACACCAAAGAATGCATTTGGAGTACTGCAGCTGTCACATTCCAGACACATGCAAAATTAGCAACACTTATAGCAGGACAACAGGCAGTCCTGCTGGATGAACACCACGGCTCAATTCTCTCGAATAAACACCACATTAATCTTAGCTGTAATGATATATACAACAGTTGTGTTTTCCATGCATCAAGATGATCAAGACAGCTTTGATGTTAAAGCCTAACAACAGCCTAACAGCAACTGATGTAGTGTCTTTAAAATATTTACACACTTAAAATGCCGCTGAATCAAAGAAAGCTACTGTAGATCCTTTTCTCACATTATTTGTGTTGCCTTTGTCCATAAGTTTATCCACTTGTAAGTTATGTCTCTTAATAATGCAGAACTGATTCACGGTTGAAACAATTCAGAAATGTCCTCACATTGGGTCAAGTTTAGTCACTAAGAGCTAAATATTATAACCACAATTGGCAGCATTTGAAGTGTTTGTTCAGGAAAAAATATAGACCCAGTGCTGTGAAACACTCTAGAATAAACAATCATAAACACCATGGAAGATCGACCAGACTTTCTGAACATAACTTTTTTTGGCTTCACATAAATGGCTTCTTCTCAAAACAAATCAAATCATTTGGAGACTAGGAAAACAGCCCATCAGGTTGTGACTATACTAAATGCCTCCACAAAAATCAATGGTTGAGTCCCATGGTTGGGTCAGAAAGGGACAAATCCATCCATTGGGTTACACTACTTGAGGAAATGTTCATATTTGGCCCAACCATGAAACAACCCAGCATTTTAGGCTGAAGGGTTACATCCTGCGAGGTCAGGTTGGTTGCTATCAAAAACTAAATAAGTTATTTGTTTCTTGCAAACATAGAGTAGCAGTTTATTGGCCACTATTATTTATTCTTATTTAGAAGTGCAAAGTCATAATCACCTTTGCCTTACAAGTTAGGCAAGGCATTGAGATTTATAAACTTTTTTTAACTATATAACGTTACTTCATCTTTGAGGGATGACAAATTAGTTTCACAATGCAGCATTGAAAAATAAATTTGCTGCCTATTTGCTTTTTAAGTACAATTAAACTGGCTTTACAAGTCATTTCCTTTTTCAATTTTAAAAACGGGAATGCTTTACATTGCTTTAATTCATCAACTTAATTTTATAAATGACATAAAACTCAATGCTGGTAACAATTTAAGATAGTTAAAAGGATTTGTAAAGCTGTACATTACTTCATTTAAGGCAGCAAAAGCAAACTTATTTTAGACAGAAGGTTTGGCACTATCTAACTATCCAATACCATGCTTGCAGTGTTATTGTTGACGCATCAGGTCAAGATTACTTGTCTCGGTAAAAATGATGTCTCTTTGTAATCTGAAATTGTCACTTTTGTTACTAGCATTTCTACTACTGCAAACAGTAAGACTTCAACGACAAAAAAAGCCGTTGAACATTAAACAAAGACAAACATATGAAGTACTTAATTATTAAAGGGGTTATATGGCATGAATACGTGTTTTTCTGTGTCTTTACTGTGTTATAAGTTGCCCATACATGTATTGGACACATAAAATTGCAAAAATTAAAGTGTCGGAACATAAGATGCATTCTATCTAAAAGCGAATGCTCACCCAGACCTGAAATTCCTTGTGTAACCACACCCCCACAAATCTACGTCAGTTCATGGTATGAGTTGACTAAGACCGCCCAAATGTATACGCAAGTAGGTGGGCGTACCTATCAGTACAATTGCTTTGCAACCTGATGTTCCAAATATGGTAAGAGTTGTTTCATTTCCGTCACACGCTTGCAGTATTCGACCAATCACAACACACTGGTTAGCTGGCAAATCATAGCACAATTGCTTTTCAGAGCGACGAGGCGGGGCAAAGAGGAGATACAAACATGCACGGTATGTGGAAAATACAGCGTTTTTGAACCTTTAATCGTGTATACACATGGCATTACATCTAAAACAAACGATAATATTCGTTTTAGCCGTGTCATATGACCCCTTTAAACGTAACTGCAAGTACTAAATTAATGAACATTGATTATTCACACAAGGTCCAGTTTGTGGCTCTGAACACCTCCTCCTAATATGAGCATGAATTTATATATGTGACATCCCAACACAACACGTCTAACATCCTTTATGAAATATGAATAAATGTCTAGCAAATAAAGTTACTTCTGCCTATTCAAAACATTGAAAATGTCTTGTATACGTTAACATCTTTAACATACGTAAAAAATAAAATTGTTAATGCATTTTACTTCAAGAGATTGTACAATACATCTTTGAGTTTTTTTTGAACGAGGCAGTCAGCCAGTGAATGGTGTATTTCTCTCTTAAAGCAGTGTGAATGCCATTTCGCTATGCATTTATTTGGCCTTCAATTCCCAGCGTTTGGACTCCCACATCTGGAAAGTATTACTGTGCCTCGCTGGCTCATTGGAGGAGGTCACTGTGCCAGAGAAACAATGTTGCTTTTGTCTGTTATGTCGACTGATGACGTTGCAGCCAATGGCTAGAAATGGAAAAGTAAAGCGTGTGGCGAGGGAAGACAGCATCTACAAACTTTTGAGAGTGCTTTTAAAACTCTTGGAAATTGTGCTTTTAAATTCTTAAATTAGTTGTTCATCATTTGCAATGATAATGTACTGATGAAAACAGACACAACCATAGGCCAATATGCTGGATGAGGTATTTGAAATTTTAATAAATACATTAAAAGTCATGTGCCCTTTTGTAACAAATGAAGTACTGTAACAATGTTGTACAAGTTCTTGTACTGTAGCGTTAACGTGGAAATGTTTCACAGGGCTCTGTCAAGTGATTTTTGTAACTTTTGTGGAGCCGGTTTAGTCACAAAGCTTCTGAAGTCTGCCGTCTGCAAGTGTTCTGTGTTTTGTGGCTTTCAGCCTATTTCCAGTAGTTACGTTAGCTTCCAGGAATTTCCTCCATCTACTAATGTTTAGTGCTGCTGTAGGTTGTGTGAATGACTGTGATCCAACCAATAACGTTTATCATTCCAAAATGTCTTCCACCACCCATTTCAGTATCATGCTCCCATAGTTTCTCAGTCTTATTGTTTAACATTCTTTCCTTATTTTACAGTAGATACGTTGGTTTCATGTGCATTATATTTGGCTCACCTGAATCATTTATTCACGCATGCTGCCAGTTAGGGATCACAGACTTGTTATAATGTACTTATCCCATAATAGGCTTGTTTTATAAGATTTACTCAAAAATATAACTAATATTTAGTAGGCCTATCTGATTAAAACTCTTTCTTGACATACAGTAATTGGCCAGCTGTTTTCAACTGCAGACAGTACTGCACACACACTGACCAGTCACAACATTTAGTTATAATCTCATTCACTGCATTTCTTACAGTTCCCATGCAGCTTGCCTCTTGCAATCGTTGCAGAGACTGTTAGCTCAGCCTTTTCTCCATATAAGGAGTTTTTGTATCCTTCCACAGGAGTTGAATGAGAGGTTGGATGGGGGAAAGGCAGCCGGACCCCCATGTTCATATTCCCTGTTGCTCACTTTGGCATTACTGGAGGAATGAATCAGAACTCTGGATGTTTAGTACAGCCTCTCAAAGCTGCTTTCCAAAAAAGACCAAGCCATATTTGCAGAGAGTGTTTCCAAACCAAACATGTTTCCAGTCAGCAACTTTTTACAGATGTTTTTCAGTTTATTTGTATCATCCCTTTTAAAACATAAAATGCATAAACATATGCATATCAACCCAATTCTTTTCACATAAAGATCACATCATGATTAAACTACAAAACATCCCTTAAACAGGAAAACTTTAACATTTAGATGGCACAGTTAAGTTTTTAAAGGGATACGTCACCCAATAATCATAACATCTTTTATATACTGTATTACAAACCAGTAGGGCTTTCTTTATGAAGAACACAAAAAGACATGTTTTAAAGCATGTTTAAACTTTATATTTTAAACAATACCCAGGTCTTGAAAGATAAATATGATCATATTTCATATATTTATATACTGTATGATAGCTTTGTGAGGACCTTATTGAAATTCGGTTATTGATTGATGCTTTAGAAAAAAACAGATTCTCAAAGAAACCATTTCCTTACATTTCCATACATTTTAAAAATTAGTAGAACCTCATCCCACTACAGAGAAGCTTCTATCCAACAGAAAGGTCCTGTGGATACAGGTTCTTTTGAAACTATAGACTCACAAAAAAACTTTTAGGAACCTATAGTTTTAAGAATTAATAGTGGATGCATCAATGCCGTTGATGTGAAAAAGACACAAATCTAAAGGCACACAATGGCACTAGTCACTTTCTACTGTATCTATCTTCATTGTACAGAAAAGAGTAGCTTGTAGAATCTGGAAAACATCTTTTGTTCCATGTAAAATAAAATTCTGGAATAACAGAATATTATGAAGTAGTTTTTACAGTTTGCACTCATTTTGTTGTTGTTTGTTTTGAGAGGTTGTAGGATACTATTCTCTTAATTCATTAGATATTGTTTAACAATAGCGGAACAACAGGCAGATGGAAGATTTTGATTAACAAACATGGAGCAGATTTCCTCTAAGCTTGCACATGCTCATGTCCCCAGTGTACGGCACACCTTTGTTTTCCATCCCAGCAGGCACACGCACACACACAGAACAGCAGCAGTCACAGATAGATGTGACAATGTTATCCCTCCCTCCATACTGGCGGCTATGTCTACGCGACTGTAGCTCTCTGCTAAACAAAGTGGGCGGGTTTAAGACTGTCATCTGTCCATAATGCCCTCCTCTCTGCTGTGAGGAAGAGGGGGAGATAGGTAGGAGGAGAGAGAAACAGAAAGAGAGAGAGAGTCTGGCAGACACATGGCTAGTGAATGAGAAGATCTTGCCCTCAGTACACTGTGTCTACTTTAGAGGACCAGGGCTGAGTGTGTGTGTGTGTGTCTGTTATTCTGCTCATCTACCACGCCACACACACACCAAAACATTTGGAATTACCAGTCTCACCGTAACTGAGAATTCTGCCTTTGTTTTTCCAGGATGGCTGAAGCTGAACTTCATAAGGAAAGGCTACAAGCCCTGGCGGTAAGTTCTTGGCTATATTCCTCTACTCACACATTCTATTCGAAACCAGTTTCCTGGAACATGAATATAGACCTTGTTAATATGCTCATGCTCCCCTACAGTAAAAAAATGTGACTAGAGAAGTGACTTGAGAGTTGGTCTACGTAATAAAAATTTTGCCTACAGTAAAAGAAATAGCTGTTGTGGACGTTTAGGGCGCTTTTAGTTTTTGTGCCTTTGATTTGGAAAGGTTTTTTTTTGTAATTTGTTTGTTCTCACTGAAAGAAAATCTGACACGGACGAATCATCATATGAACCAAAGGGCAAGAATTTCAAAAGTGTGACTAAATGTGGCTCCAGGTCAACGCTTCAGCATTTGACCAGCAGTGAGCAACAGATGGAAAACTATTTTAGCCACATTGCTAACATCTTTGTGATTCCATTCAAGAGACGTACACATGTAGGACCACCAACTGTTGGTCAACACTTACAAGTGCCCTCGTGTACAATCATCTCATTTAGTTCTTGTGCACCTTTTTTTTACATTTTCTGATTATTTTACCAATTAAAAAATGCCATAATACTACACTTGACTGTCACCAGGACATTAAAATTGTTACTAGGGTGTCTATGAGTACCAAGTTTATTGCCGAACCTTAATCTCCAAGTAATAGATACCTCTAATTAAACACACATCAAGTCTAAACAATGAACAATGTTTCTTGGCAGTTATGATTGTATCTGCTAATGCCTTTTGAATTAGTTTTGCCAAATGAAAGGTAATGGTTGAGACAGAGGGCCAGCAGGGCCTGCTTTGCTCAGACGGAGGATATATAAATAATTCAAGTAAGACAGAGTCTGGCAGCATCTCAAGGATGAGGGTATGACTGGTGATCATAACAAATAGGGATAATCTAAATACTGCCTACACGTTTACTTTGGCTTTGAAAGCAGAGGTTACCCTCCAATCACTCAAATTGAAGAAATTATACTGCAGTTTTCATGCATTTTAGCAAATGTTCAGTGCGTTTAGCCCATCTGACAGTTGTGGTCAGAATACCAAAGGAAGTGATGTGTATATTGAGTAAAGTCACGTGTGGTAGTAGCAAAGCTTGGTTTTGTGAATCACTCTTGCAGGATCATTATGACATCATCCACATACCTACAACTGCAAATGCATTCAAACGCTTGAGAGCCCATGAATAAGACTGCTGCTGGGACTAACAACAATGTTTTTTGTGTGTGTGCCATGTGTTTCAACATCACCCCAGACCAATTTAGAATAAAATACAACTTTGTGTTTTTGTTTCAAACCATTTAACTGTTACGTGGATATGGCTGTTTCAAGGCATTTACATTTGCATCAAGTTACACCAAGTAATTACTTTCCGGCCGTGTACAGTATTCCCAAACAATCAGTCAGACAAAGCATTGCATGCACTGTTACAATCATGTCGGGAAGCACAGACATGTGGATTTTCCATTTCTTTTAAATATAACAGGTCACATTAATGAGCTGGTAAACCTTTATTGAGCAGTTTGTAGCTCAGTGGAAAGCTATTCATTATGGTTGCATGGGAAAACGTTCTGTGAAAAAAAACTTGTCTTCTTTAACCCACCATGATTTAAACACTTACACATTCAATAAGATTTGAAATATAACAACATTTTATGCATTCTGAGGAAGTTGTCAGGGTGTTGCTATGAGTGTTTTTTACCATGCATTGAATGATTGCTACTGTATGTAGATAAAGATGTAGTTACTGGCCTACATCAAAATGTTAACCTTCAAGTAGCTATGGATTTTTACTGTTTCCAGGACAGGTCTGGTCTAATCAAGGCACAATATTTCCACGTCCATAGCATGAATAAACCAGAAAGGCCAGGTATATCCATATAGCTAAGATATAGCCATAACTCTTAAGACAGAACAAACACTTCCCCTCATATCAGCTGGATACCCCTGCCCATATATAGCTGCACTTTCAACCAGGCTCCCAACTGGAGTGGGCATGAGAGACAAGAAGCCCACAAGGACCAGTAAAACCTAAATGTTCTAACGTAAATAAAATGTATTTTTGTAATGTAACTTTTTGCATGTGTTTTTGACAATGACATTTTCAAGGAAACTGTTGTGCAGTACTAGTAATTTTATTATTATTGATAATTATAATTAATTATTTATTATTAACAGATGCCTTGTGCTACACTCAGGGCAGTTTGGTGGGTAATTTATGTACTGTGTGCTGCGCTCATTAGAAAGCATTTTATTTAGACTTGCCCTCAAGAAAGAAAGTACCACAGGAGTTTGCCCATGGATTTACAATTTAGGGTTTCTTGTTTCACTCAATCCAAAATCTGAATTTCCTAACCACATGTCTTATCTGGGCTTCTTTTGGTTCTAATTTTCTCCAAAACAGCAAATCCTGTTTAAAGTTGACCAAGGGGTGTTTTTAAAATGATCTAAAGCAGATGCACCCATCAACAAAGCTAACCACAGAGTGACTTGCATGCCATTTAAATTTATTACAGTACATTATTTTTTGAAATCATACCATTGCCATTAGGGTTGTAACAATATCAAAATCTCACTGCAAGGTAATACCTCGGTATAAAGTACATGGTGCGGTATTAATTGCAATATTTTTAATGACTTGGAAACGTGCCATAAGCATCCTCTTTTCTTTATCCTCTAATCATAACTGTTGCTTAGAGGAATGAGTTATAGTATGAGATTGGTCAAATGACCTAAACATCCTTTTATAAAATAATATAATTGCACCAGATGGACCTTGCCAAAGGTAATATCTATTATTTTTTATAACATTCTCTATGTTAGGCCCGGAACAGTCATGTGACCACGATAATACTGAGGCAATTTTGCTATTGCTAATATTGTAACATCCCTAATTACCATGCTATGATAGTCTGAGTTAATAATTCTCTCCTAAACCACTCTCTCAGAGTGTTACTGGTGGCTTGATCTAGCTATTGTAGCTTCAGGTTATGTTTTTGGTCCATATAACACTAAACCACACACTGCTGTGGAGCTGGAAAGCTGTTCAGTCCAAATATGTGGCTTTTCTTTCAAGCTCAAATGAGAGATGAGTTAGCGGGCTGCTAATTAGGGCTGGCTAAAAATGATTGTCTGTGGGCTGAGCTTGGTAGGATAGACTTCCCTCTTGACTTTTTGTGTCTGCCCTGAGCTTTTACCTACAGTATACAAATGAGTTATTTGAAGCTTTTGTCCTAACATAGCATAGGTAGCCATTACTAATGGGTTTGATTTAGCAAAAGCTGTTTGTGAAATTTGGCTTTGAGTTTGCACATTTCAGGGAGGTGGGGTGTACTTCAGTTGGGTTTGGATTCCCATAGCTCTTGGGTGTAGGGGCCCAGCTGTAATTCTACCAAAGCATTAAATACTCAAATTACTGCAACTAAAAGCCTTATGCTAACTGACACTACAAAAATATTAAAGCAGACATATATCAGCTATATCTCTGTACGAAAGTATTTTCAACTGAGGTTAAGGTAAGAGTGTTTGCTAGGATAGCCCATTGTGGGATTTGAAGCTCCAACAGTTACCAGTCAATGTGACTGGTCAAGACCAGCTGTCACATGATCTGTTAGCAATAGCTACACTCTTCACAGTTTCCCAACCATAAGACCTGAAAGAATTAGCTACAAAGAAAAAATAAAAGTACCATAGCGTATACATAAATGTACATTGAAATAAAACGACTCTAAGCGATGCAGACAGTTATCAGTCGTGGACTCTGGTGTGATGTCCACCCGACCTGCAATGTGATCATACTGATATTCAAACTGGATAGGAGGGAATGGTTGCACTGATGGCCCAAAATAACTCATGGGCACATGAGCATAGCTATGCACTCGTGTTAGTTTGTACCATATTTCTCTGTAAATATGCTTGCAATGTGCGCACAGTGAAGTAATTTACTATTGACATTACAATTTGCAGTACATGCGTTGCATTTATACAGTATGGCAGTACAGAAGAGTTTATGTTTCCAATTGTTTATTTAATACTGTATACTTTATATTGCTTTATCTCAGGGGTCTAGCTTGCTGTTTCTGGTATGTGGGTGCCGTCTTCTTTTTTCAAATAATATCAATAAATACTGGAACTGTACATTTATGAGTTAGAGAGTCGGACTCGTGACCAGAAGGTTGCCGGTTCGATTCCCAGGGCCGGCGGGTAACAACTGAGGTGCCCTTGAGCAAGGCACCTTACCCCTACTTGCTCCGCGGGCACTGCAGTGATAGCTGCCCACTGCTCTGGGGGTACGTGTGTTCACCACTTGCTGTGCGTGTGTTCACTACTCTCTGGATGGGTTAAATGCGGAGGTCACATTTCGTTGCCTTGTACTTGTACATGTGCAATGACAATAAAGTTGAATCTAATCTAATCTAAATAATAATAACAATCAAATATTTGTTTTATGAGTTCTAATATTCAAATACAGTAGCCTATTATTGAGAAAACAATTCATTTTATTTTATTAACAACATGATTTTCAAACAATGAGAAGGTACTTAGAAACATTTTTATTACAAATATTTGTAGTTGTTATTTATTTACTTCCTATTTATGTTAATTACAATTAATTTTATATTAAAATAAATACAAATTTTACTTTAAAAAAAATTCATCTTTAGTTATTAATTTATTTATTTTGTATAGGAGGGGCGTAATCTTAAATCTTGCCTAGGGCACCAACAGAGGCTGGGCCGGCCCTGAGCTACGGCATTGTTGTTGTTTTGATCGTGCGAAAATAAAACAAACACAACTGTTGTGGACATATAACCCTATGGAGCTAAAAAATAAATGCGGACAGCATAGCTCTAATAATTTGATCTGCCAACGTCAAGTAAAGCAATACAGATATTAAAGTGATGTTATTTGTGATTTTTTTTTCGTTTGGGATTTCTTTTATACTGAATATAATGAAACAAAAGTTGACATTTAAGACAATCAATGTTATAGTTTGTCTTTGTTTACTGCCAGCATTGCACTTGTTGGAGGCGTCATTTGTAGGAGTCAACAGTGACCCATAACAGCTCCGGTCATTGGTCACAGTCCATTTGTTGTCTGTTTAATGACCTCTTGACAAAGGTTTTGTCCATTACATCTGCTCTGACTCACTGGGCTAACCCAATAATATTTCATTTTGCAATTGGACATGCCTAATTGAAATTGCCTAATTTTGAGTAGGTTGTAATACAGGTTGTAATTGGGGCAGTTGTGGCTTAGTGGTCTCAGTGCCAGCAGGTAGCGACTGACGTGGCCTTGAGCAAGGCACCTAACCCCCGTTTGCTCCCCGGGCGCTGCAGTGATAGCTGCCCACTGCTTCGGGTGTGTGTGTTCACTACTCACTAGATGAGTTAAATGCAGAGGTCACATTTCGGTTATGGGTCACCATAACTGACAAATAGGTCACTTTCACTTTAGAAAATGACATTTTTGGAATGTACTGGACTATCATGTCATACTGACACTGTAATATTGCAGTGTTGATAAATGAGTCTTTATTTCTGTCAGCAGTCTCCTATAGTGAGATAGCTGCATCTGTCAGGATCTTGTTGTTGAGATGCAAAGTTGCAGGCAAATTCACAATAGAAATTCATGGTTAACTGTCAGGACTCTGTCCTTCCTGTTTTCGAGTTCTTTAACTCTATGGACAGGGTTGTGACAGAACCATGTCCTGCGGGTGTTTTGTGTGGAGACGCGTGGCTTTTGTTTACTTTGTGCCACGTGTCCTCCTGTCCCGTCTCTTAGTTTCCCGTAGTCTCGCCATTATTGTTAATCCCGGTCACTTGGCCTCACCTCCCTTTTGTAATTATCCTCTGTGATTGTTTCCCTATTTAATGTTCCCCTCAGTCTCCAGTTTTTGTTGGTTCATTATTCTATGTTCCCTGCTGTTCGTTCGTGGAGTTCTCGTTTCCTGCCTTGTCTTGCCCGTTTTGTGAGTTTGGTTTTGTGAATAATGTATAGTTCTCGTTTTGCCCCCTTGTGGGAAGTTTTGTTTATCTTTTGAAAAGTCTCTTGTTTATGTTTTTGTTACCCCCACCGTGGGTTGTTTGTTTTGTTTTTGTTTAAATAAATCATTTTTTAAGTTAACCCCTTCATCGCCTGCCTGCATTTGGGTTCTGCCTTGACCATTTCGTAACAGAATGTACCAACCAAAGAAGAACCCAGCAGGCAGCTCCATGGAGGTTGAACGATCCATCCAGGCTCACGCACTATTCGGCTTTCGCCAAGGAGGGACCCCGGTAAAGGACTTCGCCATGAACTTTCTATCAACTGCGCGCTACTCGGGGTTCAACGAGAGGGAACTGAAGGTGATATTCAACAGCTGTCTCGACGAGCCGTTTCCATCTGCCGAGATGTGCAGGATGAGTCCCCTGAGCTTCGTCGATCAGCTCGAATGCGCTATGGAGCGTGAGCACTCCAGGGGATCATCCATGGCGGAGTCTCCCTCAGGACTGCCGGCGATTCCAGAGGGTGGTGTCGTGCAGCTCGGGGTCCTGCACCTCGGTGCTCCCTCAGCGGTCTCACCACCACCCACCAGCCTCGGTGAGAAACGGGGAAGGCGGGAGTCTTGGGGGTCTTCCTCTGAGGCCTCTAACCCAGAGCCAGCCCCAGCTTTCACCTCGTTCCTTCAGCCGACCACCGGGCGGGTGGCTCGGCTGAGGAAAAAGAGGCAACGGCGAGCAGCACGAGGTCTGTCCCAGCCGCAGCAGCCGGCGTCCGAGCCGGTGCAGCCGGCGTCCATGCCTGTACTCCAGCCGGTGCAGCCGGCGTCCCAGCCGGTGTCTCAGCCGGCATCTCAGCCCGCTTTCCAGACGGCGTTTCCGCCGGCTCTTCAGCCGATGACTCTGCCGGCCCTCTCGCCGGAGATTCAACCGGCCTTCCAGCTGGCCTCCCAGCCAGCATCCCAGCCAGTACTCCAGCCGGCGTCCCAGCCGGTGACTCAGCCGGTGACTCAGCCAGCCTTCCAGCCGGCGTCCCAGCCGGTGTCTCAGCCCGCTTTCCAGACAACGTTTCCGCCGGCTCTTCAGTCGATGACTCTGCCAGCCCTCTCGCCGGAGATTCAGCCAGCCTTACAGCCGGTCTCACAGACCTGTTCCGACCCGGCCATACAGCCGGCAGTTCCCCCCAGGACTTCCCCTACAAATTCCCCTGGGACTCCGCTCTCTCGAGCGTCCCCACTGACTAAGACTGTCCCCCCTTGTCCCAACCCTTTTGGACTTCCCCCCTTGAACTCTTGTGTTCCCACACCCCCCCTCCCATGTTTATTATTTTTATTGGCACACCCCAGCCCTTTAATTGCTGCCCTTATGCTCCCTTTGGTTTGGTTTGTTTTGTGTTGTCTTTGTGGTGTTTGTCTGTGTGCTTTACTGTTTCGTCCCACGGAGGTTTCTCCCTTGGAACGCCGTGAGGCGTTTCTTGGGGCGGGGGTTCTGTCAGGACTCTGTCCTTCCTGTTTTCGAGTTCTTTAACTCTATGGACAGGGTTGTGACAGAACCATGTCCTGCGGGTGTTTTGTGTGGAGACGCGTGGCTTTTGTTTACTTTGTGCCACGTGTCCTCCTGTCCCGTCTCTTAGTTTCCCGTCGTCTCGCCATTATTGTTAATTCCGGTCACCTGGCCTCACCTCCCTTTTGTAATTATCCTCTGTGATTGTTTCCCTATTTAATGTTTCCCTCAGTCTCCAGTTTTTGTTGGTTCATTGTTCTATGTTCCCTGCTGTTCGTTCGTGGAGTTCTCGTTTCCTGCCTTGTCTTGCCCGTTTTGTGAGTTTGGTTTTGTGAATAATTTATTGTTCTCGTTTCGCCCCCTTGTGGGAAGTTTTGTTTGTCTTTTGAAAAGTCTCTTGTTTATGTTTTTGTTACCCCCACCGTGGGTTGTTTGTTTTGTTTTTGTTTAAATAAATCATTTTTTAAGTTAACCCCTTCATCGCCTGCCTGCATTTGGGTTCTGCCTTGACCATTTCGTAACAGTTAACTATTTATGTCTGCTGCATATTCATTTGTTGTGAATTACGATGAAGTCCATTATTGTACAATGCATTGACTTTAAAAATTTTCCTCCATCTTCCCATTAACATCAAACCGAATAGGTCAACATTAAAGGAAGACAATGTTTACTAGACTTAATTTGTAGGTTACTATTAACTTGTACTTATGACTCAGCGCATACTCTTTTACAGCATATCTCAGGAGACCTCATTTGTTTGATTTAAGTATGAACGTAGCACCAGAAGAGATAAAGAAGGTATAGCTTTACTGCCATACAGATGTTTTCCATTTGGACTGGGAAACAAATCCTGATTGTTTGACGGTCCCAAGAAGCCCGACGTCACATTATATTACCAGTGATTCATGTTTAACCTATGTCCACAAATATTTACAGATGCTACTCTCTGTCTGGAAATTAGCCTCGCATGTTACTTGTGACCTCTGCATGAGTAATATTTCAAGATGTACTTTGAGCTATAGATTACGCGTCTGTGGTGGGTAACGTGCTGTGCTGATGTTCTATTTCTGTATGTTACTCTAAGCTTTGCTATGTGGCAGCATACTTGGTGTGAAAGAGATCTGGCTTTAGGATGAGAGGGGCGTGGTGTGTCGTGCCGTTCTGCAGGGCATGTTACTGATGATGAATGCACTGTAAGTGTAATTACAGCCTTGCAAAACCAAAACACAGGAGATATTACTTCCAGAGTTCCAAAGTTGATGTGCAGCACATCACAAAACTTTAGACTTAACTTGAAAAATAAACCATATATCAGATAAATATGTTATTGTGAAGCATTAATAAATAATCAAAACTACAAAAGAAATGGCATTAACAGATAAAAGTAATATAAAGTAAACATGCTTAAATACCCCAACAAAACTGATATAAAGATGTAATCACATATTTGCATTTGGGGTTTTGGGGGGTGTAACTGCAATTATTTATGAAAATAATTAAGACCTCATCTGGATATTTTCTAAATGTTTTAATATATTTAGAAAACATCATTTTTCTAAATATTATTTTATAAAAGCAATAAGGTACTCGAGGCTAGTGCTTTATTGTAAATAAATCACAGCTGAAGGGGTTGCAGGCACTCCACTTGACGCCATTCCTAACAACGTCCTTCAGCCGTGACTTATTCAAAACAACAAAGCACAGGCTTTCATACCTAATTGCTTACATATAATAGTTAGATATTATAGTTGAAAATGCTAGTTAGATTTAAACAAAACTTAGTTTTAGAAGTGTCTATATATATTGTATATTCTTATATATCCTCATGAGGCTCCACTGAGCTTTCATGTAAACTTCTGTTGCATCAGTACTGACGGATTCTATAAGAGTTCTTATTAGAGGCAAATTTGCACACATCTGGATAGCATATTAGTTTTCCTTCTCTTGAAGTCACAGGGGAGTGCATACGTACTCCACGAGTGCTCTGTGCTGGAATGTGCTCGTGAAACTGTGAAAGTGAGCTTAAACTTTTGCTAAAGAAGCTGCATAACCTTCATATGAGCTGGATGACCTTTAGATGTTGTTATACATCATTCTGTAGGTAAATAAAAAAATAGATTTCCAGTGATATGCAGCTGGCAATAGCATATGCATGCGATAGTTTTATCTTTTGCCATGTTTATTTATTTTTTGTTGCTAAGGTGTTCTGTGTGGGCACTGGTAGGGCACTGCTATGCAGTTGCTAAGGTGTTATGTGTGGTTGCTTCATTGACTGCACATTAAATGTAAGTGAATGTACAGTAAATTTGATTTTTAAAAATGTAATTGTGCTCTTCTTAACAAGTTACACAAATGTAAGGTATAATTCATGTCCGGACAGTTTACAAACCAAAATAATATGTAATAATGGTAATGCCTACCTTAGAAATCATCACTAATTAAACCTTAAACATCATAAACACATCATAAACCTTAAACAATAACGACAAACAAGAAGCTATTTGTCAAAGAAAATGACTGAAAATGAACTGAAACAAACCTTATGCATAACATTAAGTATTATTTAATATTTAGGTTATTTAGTCAGACAAAAGGATTTTTTATCATTTTTATTTATTCAAATACTGTCAGTTATGCTAAACAATATTTTTATAACCTTTTCAGGAAAAACGAAAAAGACAAGCTGAAATAGAAGACAAAAGACGACAACTTGATGAACTTGTTCTGCAACTTCAACATTTCAAGGTAAAACTCATTTCTTATCATTTTGGAAAGTTCACTAAAGTAAATTGACAAATATTCACATAGGCCTATTTGTTTTTCTCATGTTTATTTGGATATCAATGTGTCACATCCTCTCGAAATCACTCACAAGAGAAAGCCTTAATGTTTTGGGTTTGATACCAATCTGTATTCTCTCTGTGTGAACAATTGCAGGGGACCATGTCTGACTGTAATCCAGCAACACTTGTTATCAGAGAGCCGGGAGTTTGCCTCATTTACACAGAATTACTCTGTGCTATAATTACCCAAATTTTATGGCAGTTAGTTTAGACAAAAACAATTCTCATGAAAGAGATTTGTCCAGGCCTCATGAGAAAAGTTCGCCTGAAGTAAAAAATGATCAACCAGCTATACTGTATTAGCAAATATCTGTCATATCTTTAAAGTCAGTGTGAACATGAAGATCGTAAAGAGTACAGCTCCACATGAGGAATGAGACTTGGCTGTAAAAGACAGGAATACCCAATGTTTGTTTAGCAGTGTGTGTAATTGGAATCTGAAGCAAGTTCTCATCGGAAAGTACAGCCACAATGCCTGGGATGTATGACTAGATTTACCTCAATTTATCTTCTCGTAGAAGGATAGCATATGATGGGATAAAGGCCCGTTCACACCACTATACAGATAATTATACAGAACCTTATAACGATAACTGTATTAGCACCAACACCGTGGATAATGCTATGTTTGTTTAAACACACTACAGACTAACAGTTTACATGAACTATACCTTTAAATTCAAATGGATTTGATCCATTATGTTTTCTCGCATGCGTCTCATTTTACTAGTTAAGTTAAATGTAACAAGTATTTAAGCTATTAATGTATTGTTAGGTACTTTTCATTTTATAGGTAATGTATATCCGTATGCGGTTTATTTAGTTAAAACAGGTTATCTACATTGTTTCACTCATTACAGTACATCTTACTAAATGGCTAAAAAAATTTTTACTTATTTGACAATATTGGAATAAAAAGAGTGTGGAATCATACAAAGAGACATTAAAATTAGCACAGATATGTAGTAAATCAATTGTGTGGGACGATTCAATTTAGTAGTCATTGAGCATTATATATTTGATTTCAGGATTCCACAATTTCAGAGTTATTCCAAGTAGCCCATTAATAAACTATAATAATGCTAACCATATGTAAATATTATTCATTATTATGGGATTGTATATAATTATATTTAACATGAGTGTTTAGCCATGATTTTTGAAGCCAAATGTGGGTCGACTTGAAATCTAAGACTCTGGTTCCCTTTCTGTCGGTCTCTCGACGTTGTGTCGAGCTGACAGATGGGGTTCGTCCTTGAGAACCAACCACTTCCGACTACTTAGAAAAGGCCAATGAAATTGGCGAATGAAATTTGCATGCCGGACTCCGCCCCCAGATATCCGGGTATAAAAGGGAGACGGCGCGCCTCATTCATTCACCTTTTGTTCTTCGGAGCCTTCACTCATGATCAACAGACTTTGCTACAAGATAGCAACTACAAGACTGCCGGTTCTACGACGTGGTGCAGCGGACTGTCCCTTCCTGCAGCGACTTCTCCTGGGCGTCTCGGTGGTTCCAGAAGTGTTCGAGTTCCCTTTCTGTCGGTCTCTCGACGTTGTGTCGAACCGACAGAATGGGGTTTGTCTTGAGAAGCTATCATCTTCTGAGTATTTAGAAAAGGCCAATGAAAATTGGCGAATGAAATTTGCATGCCGGGCTCCTCCCCGGATGTCCGGGTATAAGAGGGAAGCCGGCGTGCTCATTCATTCACCTTTTGTTCTTCAGAGCCTACGCATCTGATGAGCTTCTCTACGATCTGGTGATCATTCTTTCTGCTGGAATCTACGACGTGGACAGCGGACGGTCCCTTCCTGCAGTGACTCTCCCCTGGGCGTCTCGGCAGTTCCGGAGGTCTTCGAGCAATTTCCTTTTCTAAAAGAGCAAATTTCTCCAGCGTGGCTTGTCCCGCTGTTCTCATGGGTGCAACACACTCATCGAGGAGGGGGACGGACACAATGCCTGCTTCCAGTCCGCTGGGGCAGACGTTGTGGATACGTCCTGCCCGCACTGCGGGCGGTGACGATTCAGACGTTGCGTCACTGGTGGCTGTGTTCCTTCTGGACTCAGCCACCACCTCGTTTGCTCCCCGTTCCGTGGCGGCAGGACTACGGCCCTGCCGTCCGCTACGGCAAGCAGCGAGGGTGATATGAGGATTACTGTGAGCGATAATCCGCCAGCCACGGGCTCACGGACCGTTCACACCTCGTCTCGCTCATCTGACCGTTCCCCAGGAGACGGTCCGCCGTCTTATTCCTCAATCGGGACACTCACCGAGGACGGGGACGGACACAATGCCTGCTTCCAGTACGCTGGGGCAGACGTTGTGGATACGTCCTGCCCGCACTGCGGGCGGTGACGATTCAGACGTTGCGTCACGGGTGGCTGTGCTCCTACGGGACTCAGCCACCACCTCGTTTGCTCCCCGTTCCGTGGCGGCAGGACTACGGCCCTGCCGTCCGCTACGGCAAGCAGCGAGGGTGATATGAAGATTACTGTGAGCGATAATCCGCCAGCCACTGGCTCACGGACCGTTCACACCTCATCTCGCTCGTCTGTCCATTCCCCAGGAGACGGTCCGCTGTCTTATTCCTCAATCACGTATTCGGACACGATGCGTGATGATGAGAGGTCTCTTGCAGCATCGGGGGGTGACGTACTGCCATCCGACTCCGACGATTCCACGGGCTCCCTCCCTCGGGGGGTCGAGCCCAGGAAGAAACGGACCTCGAGATGTCAGCCATGCTTTCCCGGGCCGCCGTGAGCGTTGGGTTGCAGTGCCCGCACTGCCTTTCCCGGCGCTCGCGGCTGGTTACATGGCGCCTCGGGTTTGAGCGCGGCTCCGAGCCGCGCCCGCCCCCAGTGCCGTGTTTACCGGAAGTGCATGACGAACTTGGTAAGACCTGGAACGCCCCTTTCCGGCACGTTTTACGTCAAACAAAGTTCAGTCACCCTCTCTTCCCTCGAGGTTGAGACAGCTGGAGGATACGTTGTTGTCCCCCAGGTGGAGTTGCCGCCGCGGTGCTCGTGCCCGTAGGCGGCGGCCACCTGGGGGGGGCGATTTAGACTCCCGTCCAAGGCATGTGGTGTCTCGTCATCTCTGGTGTCGAGAGCTTACATTGCGGCGGACCAAGCTGCCTCCTCTCTCCACGCTATGGCTCCTGCCAGGCCAGGGCGTTGAGAGAGCTCCACGAGGGTAAGACCGACCCAGTGCGTATGCAGGAACTCCGCGCCGCCACCGACCTCGCTCTACGGGCGACCAAGGTGACCACGCGGGCCCTGGGTCGGACGATGTCCACACTTGTGGTCCATGAGAAACTCCTCTGGCCGATCCTTGCGCAGATGCGTAACGCTGAGAAGGTCCACTTTCTCAACGCACCCGTCTCGCAAGGGGGGGGCTGGTTGGTGTTACTGTCGAGTGAGGCCTCCCCGGAGGATTCTCGACAGTAAAGAAGCAGTCCTCCGTGCCGCGCCTCGGCCGTCGAGTCCCGTGCAATGTCTGCTTCCCGGCATCCCTGGTCCTCTTCGACGCCCTCCAGCTCTGGCGCCCCCCACTCAGGCGGCCCCCCTGGAGGCAACAGCGAAGAGGAGACCATCGCCCCATCAGGCCGCGGCGAAGCGGCCCTCATGGGAAGACCTCAGGAGGATCGAGTCTACCATTGGGCCCGACCCCAGCCACATCGCTGGGTAGTCGGATAGGGACGGATCCTGCCCCGTCTCTCCATCTGCTGGCCCCCTCCGGGGGGCTAGCGCCCACTTACTCTCTAAGGAGAGTTTCCTCTCTCTCGGGGTTATCACAGCCGCTCCCACCCTCTGCACGACGGTGAACGGCAAACTCGACGTTGCGTCATGGTGAAGCGCAATGTCGAGTATAAACACCAGCCCTCAGCACTCTCAGTCAGACAGTGCGTTGAGCTGCGCAGTCACCAGGCAGGAAAAACAGCAGAGCTGATCTCCTCCCCGGGGGACCTCCCCCGGCAAGGAATCCGTACTGCTAGCCATCGAACCACCCCCCGGGGGGACGATGAAAAAAGATCGTACCTTTAGTTCCGTCTCATTTCTGGGAGCCTGTCCGGCTTCCCAGACTGTCAGGCTGGCTAGGGAAGACGATCCGTCTCAGCTACGCGATCCAGTCGCCTCACGCCCATCAAGTTCAAGGCGATATACCTCAGTCAGAGGATATTCCCGTACTTCGGCCCGAGATCGCCACCCTTCTGGTGAAGGGAGTGATCAAGCCCTTCTCACCAGCCGAGATGTGCAACGGGTTTTACAGCCTGTACTTCATTGTCCCCAAGAAAGGCGGGGGGTTGCGCCCTATCTTGGGTCTGTGTGTTCTGAACAGGCACCTACACAATAGCTGCCTTTCAGGTTGATCACGCAGAAGCGCATCCTGACGTCCGTCAGGTGTCAGGACCGGTTCATGGCAGTCGACCTGAAGGACACGTACTTCATGTCTCGATCCTCCCTCGACATCGGCCGTTCCGACGGTTCGCGTTCGAGGGACGGGCATATCAGTACAGGGTCCTCCCCTTCGGTCTGTCCCTGTCTCCACTAGTCTTTACGAAGGTCGTGGAAGCCGCCCTCCTTCCCCGT